>NC_081804.1:17104823-17404823 GCF_963082965.1 Carassius carassius
GTAGTCTGAGTCCAGACCATAGACTGTATAAAAACCATATCTATGTTTACCTCGCGAGTGTTCGAGAGCGCGCTCCACATCTGCACGCGCACGCGAGTCTGAGAGAACTCAACATCAAAGAAATAAAAGCTAGGCTATTTTAAAGGTCCTATGACATGAAAATTTCACTTTCTGAGGTTTTTTAACATTAATATGACTTCCCCTATCATGTATGTGGTCCCCAAGTTTCTAAAAATTTTAATCGGTGTAAATTGAGATTTTACTATCTTTCTCTGCCTTTGAGAAAACGGAAGCTCAAACGGGCTGATCTTCAATCTCCTCTCAATGACGTTGTAAGGAGAATTGTTACCTCCCCTTTCTCTGCTTTGCCCGCCCAAATATTTACATATAATTCAGTCGCAATGTCAGGACAGGCGTTACAAACAGACTTCTATGATATGGATTCGACAGCACCGGCACAAACAGTGAGTAACAGTGTTCATTAATGCCTGATCTGTGATCAGTGATTTCTGATGTGTAGTTAATCATTCAAGTTCACACAGACTTTCTTTCTAAATCGTTTAATACGGTTTATGCATCAGTGACTCAAGCCAGTGACTAAACGATCAACTTCACGTTGTTTCTCTTAGTAGCATGAAACAAATCTGTTATTTAAATTGTGATTTAACTACAGAGAGCGATCAAAGTACGCTCCTTTTTTTCGGAGCGGTCACACATCGCGAGTATATCTGCACCCCTTCCTAAACTGCCGTTACAATGAATGATGCTGTTATGCTGCACAACGGAGCTCTTACTGTATTCATGTGTTTGCTGTTAGTTGTGGTTGAAAGCATTTTGTGAGAGAAAACGTGTTGCAATAATGACGAGATCACTGCATTAACGCGATAAACAGACTCTGTCTACTCAATGCTCATCACTGCAGCCGTTCATGTGATGGGAAAAGATCGAAAAAATAATTATATAATCAACAAATCCACGATTCGTTAATCTCGACAGCTGTAGTATATATATATATATATATATATATATATATATATATATATATATATATATATTTATTTGAGAGGGGTTCCACATGTAATACGCATTTCGAATGCAAAGATGTCAGCCAATCACAACAGTTGTCGTTTACTCTGAGTCTCACAGCAGACACGCCCCTTCAAACAGAGCATTCAAGCCAGAGGGCTAATATCAGGATATAAAAATGCTTTTTATTTCTAAATTTTAAATGTAAAAATCATACTAACAATATAAGTACACCTAAGGAAACATTAAAAAGCATTTAAAGAAAAGGAAATAATCCATGTCATGGGACCTTTAAAATATAGGCCTACCAATATTTATACTCTGTTTTTACCTGATGACAAACAATTACGATACCTAATAATGGGAAAGCCATTTCTGAAAGAATTTATGCATTTTAAAGAAGTCTGAAACACTACTAAATAGTCTATTAATTGCATGATACAAAAACATTTTCACAATATTTATAGCTTTAAAATTGTAACACACCAGATCCGGTGTTCAAAACAACGACAAAAAAGTCTTAAATTGCTGTATCAATTATGTCACATAACATGAATATAGTTTTTTTAGTAGTATACGCAGGATTTTATGCTGTACTACTATTATCTGTGGACAAGTGCTTGTAAACACTGTCCACTGCTGAAATATTTCCTGGAAGTTGTATTTATATAGCTTTATTTATTGAGTAGTTGCAGTTATATAGATCCAATTATGGCTATCAAAGCAGTCAAACTGTAAATCTTTTCATAGAAGCACAGGCGTTCATTAATCATCCCCCTCAAAGGTGTCCCAGGACAAACAGGCGCATTCCTCCGAAATCACAGAGCTGTCACAGACGACGGCTCTTAAATCCCAAATCCTGGCGACTTTCACAGAATCGGCGTGATTTCACGTCTCGTCTCCTGAGCGCAGTTACTTCTTCATCTGTCATCTCTCACATTAGCCTAGAGCTGGGAGGGGAAGCTCAGGGGGAGGAATCTAAAGCTCCCCGAATAACGAGAGAAGAGCCAGTCAGCCGTGTCATGTTAAAACGGAACCGGACAGTTTTATATTAACTTATCGTTTCACTGGTTTTCTTAATAAGGGGCGCCTGGAGGAACTGTGTCTCTAATGAAGGAACACAGGCTGAAGGCTGAAGCGCTCCTACACTGAGCAGACAGAGATGGAGGAGCCCTTCACAACTTCCCTCGTTCTCGCCTGTTTTTCTCTCATTCTCTTCTGCAGGAAATGGATCAGTCCAGCAGCAGCACATTTAAACCCCCTTTGAATTTGATGTGCTTGCAAATGGTATGAGCCCCAGTGTAGCAAAAGCCATTAACTCCATAGTAAGAGCTCTCTCTCACACACACACACACACACACACACTGAGGTTAGATAAAGAGTGCATTCGGGGGAATCTAGAGCAGATGAGCAGGATGTTCAGATTGTAAGACTGTAATGATCCTGTGGAGAAGACAGCGTCGCAGCCTTCAGTGTAAGTTTGACTTTTTCCTCATTCTTTCACTTCATTCTCATCAGCATTTTACATAAAGAAAGCATAAAGAATATGATGTCTTCTTTACATCATGAGAATTGAACTAATTTCAGTTGTGTTTATCTTGAACTGTTGTATAGTGACATTAATTTTATATATATATATGAAATAATATCTGGGTATTTATTCAAGAGATTCACACAACTACATCCCAGTGTTATTTTTGTATTATTTAAATACAGTTTATTCATTTTTAGTTTTAGTGATTTTGTTATGCACTTTTATTTTGATTTGTTTGTCTGTTTAATATATTATTTTGTTTATATGTTTCCGTTCATTTATTTTTATTTCCATTTTGGTCCGTATTTCTATTGTAAAAATGATTATGAGTTGTCCGTATTGATTTTTCACGAGTGTTATACCTGTATTATGAATTACACATAGCATTATGTTGTGTTTTAGGGTTAAAAGAAACTCATTTTAACAGATCGTGTCCTGGCAGAAAATTACCAATACATTTTATAATTTTATTTCGAATTTCTTTTATTTAATTTTAATGTAATTGTATATTATTAAGTTTAAATTTGTCATCTAATATTTATATTTTATTTTAATTCAGCTTTATTTCAATTAAGAAAAATCAAATATGTTATTATTTTTAATATGTTATTATTTTTTCTAGCTAGCAATAATGCTAAATCAACCAGACTTCATCTGGTCAAACTAACAAAATATATATATATTTTTTTTTATGATCAGATGAGCTAGAAATAGCACCTTCCAGTATATGCACTGCACATATTCACATTTTTCACTGTAATAACTATTATACAGTGACTTTCTGCACTGATCTGATTATTCAGTCACTATTGTTCTACTAATGTGTGATATTGAATGTGTTAGGACAAATAATAGTCTTAAAAAGTTTACAAACTCTAAGTGTATAGACTCCACAGACGCCTGAACACATGCTCTCCTGGTGTTTTATTGTAGTCATTACTTGTTAAATGGCCTATATCACTGGGACAATGATGCATTCGTGGTGAAAGTGCACTGAATAGTGATCACCATGTGACAGAGATATTAATCTCAAAGCACAGATGATTAACCCTCATCAAGCAACATATGCTGGTTTATAACACCCTTTCAGTGAAATAATGTCTTTTTTTAAATATATTTTGACAATTCCCATTGTAACAAAACAGTTCTTTTAGGTCTATTTTCTCCATTCCAATACCATGACACCAGAACATTTTCATTTATTCTGTTTCTTGATGTGATTCAGTCATTTTTTATTAAAGAGCGAGGGAGCGCATGTCAGTGTTGTTGTATTATTCAGGTTGTTGTTGTGTTCCTTGTGCTGTCTTTCTCATTTAGACCAAAGCATGACAGGAGTATTGCGACCCTCCAAACAGAGACCCAGTATGAAGCGACCTCGGAATGAGCCTCACAGGTACATCCACACACACACACAGAAACACACACACATTTCTCACAGCTCATGTCATGAAGAAATATGAAACATCTGCTTCCTGCGTCTCCAGTGCAGTTTGACACTGTGTCACTCTGATTTTCTCATCTTTCTCAAGTCTATCCATCTCCTTTCTGTCCCTGCCAACATCCATTTTCCGGTGTTTTTGATATTAGGCTTTGTTCTGTTCTGAGTTATGAGCTAGAGCTCATTTCTGGTGCAGTTAGATTTGCATATTTTTAAAACCTTGTCTCGAAAAGCCAAACTTTTGACTATCGGCATAAAGTCTGGTCCACTTTGCAGCATACAGCATGAAACTGTGCAACCCATTTTTTTTAGCAGCCTTGGTTCAGGGGTGCAGTCCAAAAGAAAAAAAAAGTGGTTTACTATTACCCAGTCACCTCCCGTTAAAAAACAGAACTACAACATGTTATTGTTGTTGGTTTATTAGTAATTTAAATAGTAATTTAGTCATATCAATACAGTGCACTCTAAAATTGGTAAACAGATTATTTTTCAAGTAGTCTACATATGACTTCCAGGTTGTTCAGCACATCTGTTGATTCAACAAAAAAAGCATAGGACTCTGTAATGTCATTTGCAGTGGGTAGACGCTGAAGTGGTCTTTTGTGCGATTTCTTATGGCAGTTCTGATTGGTTGAGGTTTCTTTGCAGAATTGTGGGTAATGTAGTTTTTCACCAGGAATTCCACGTTTCTGATGTGAATCACCACCGTTGCTTTTTCAATAACGCTCTCAGTGGCTCTCATTGACAGGGGAATATCTGATTCTGACCTGTCCACTGATAAGGAACACGCAAATTTACAGATCTGATATCAGATTTATTTCCATATAACGGATGCCTGATTTGAGTCTATGAGAATCCATGTGCTTTTTTCCGGCCTACATATCCGATCTGTGCCACATGGGAGGAAGAAACCATAACTTGGTCACTTGAACCATGTAATGTAAATGCAGTCATAGTGACAAGTGACTAGGGCCAGAACATATAAGCAACTGCACTCTGGCAACCAGTCACGACATTCACGCATATAAACAAATATGATAAACACTGTTTATATACTACATTACAGAACTAATTCAATGTCCTTTATCTACCCACAATGCACTCTAAAAAATACAAGGTCTATAATGCACTTTCACAGTCCATTTAATCTCATTTACCTTCCTAAGCATCCTACCAGCACTTAAACACACACACTTTCTCCCTCACACACACGCGCGCGCACGCAATGGGAATTTACTCAGCTTATTTGCATAATGTTACAGTGCGGCTTTGACTGGCGTCTTCTCTCTTGGCTCTGGGCTCCGTATGATTCACGCAGCTGCTTATTTGCCTCATGTTAAGTGTTTTCACACTTCAGGAACTTTGTTCTCTATTTCAATCTCATCAGATCTGACGTCTCATTGGTTATGGCCTGCAGTCAGATGCTGTTGTTACTGCATTAGTGTGTGCCGAGATTCAACACGACCCCTGGATGCTATGTGCATTTTAAACGCCTTCCCGCAGGGCCAAGCATCCCTTCGTAGACAGAAAACCTCTGAAAATACGTTTGGCAGCATGCATTAGTGTGGCTCACGGGGGGTTCTCTAGAGGCGTTTTTTTTTTTGCTCAGAGATAACAAAAGACTATATTTAGCCCACTGCTGTGCACTATGTTGCCTCTGGCTAACAAAGCCATTTTCTTGACTTTGGAAGCTTATAAGAGAGCAATAAAATGATTCACAAGGGATTGCTTTTAATAAACAATAGAGCGCTTTTTCTCGGCGCTCATTTTAAAATGTGTACCGTGTCAACACTTTTGCTCTGCAGAACTGCTCACTGAAAACATACTCTTCAAAAATATAATGCACGTTTGTCTGTGAGTGAACATGGATGCCGCTGAATCAATATGGATGCAAACACAGTAGAGAACACTGCAAATATATTCATATCTTCTGTTATTTAGTCAGATTATATGATTTCTATCCATTATTAAAGCATCTGTCTTTAAGTATTGACTTAAAGTTGAAGTAAAATGTAATTAAAAATAAATCTTATGTCATATCTGTCATGTAGCAGTGAATGTAAAATATGTATGACAATGTTTATTTTTAACATTTACATAAAGTATTTTTAACATAATATTGTGACTTTAGTTTAAAAAAAATGTATATGTAAATATAAATATATATAAATGCTTTCATAAATAAAAATCTGCCATCGGTTAAATTCTCTTGCAGTATATGGAAGCTTATTTGCGAATAAAAATATATACAAAAAAAGTAATTGACGTTTTATCTCACAAATCTGCCTTTTTTCCTTGAAACTATAAATTTATATATCCAGAATTCAGACATTTCAACATTTTCAGTTTTTGTCTTAGAATGGGGAGTTTGTATCTTGCCATTTTGAGTTTACATTGAACATTTCTGATTTTTCCAGAATACTGATTTGCTTATTTATTTATTTATTGTATTTATTTTTAGAATTTTTAGACAAACCACATACATATGCAATATTCTGGGTGAAAGAAATAAATAAAATAAAATAAAATAAACATCAGAATTGTGAGACAAAAAGTTGCAATTACCTCTTTTATATTTTATTACATGGATGACATAAGCTTCCGTACCATACATTGCCAAGCAATAAAATAAAATAAAAGAATGCACTTTTTTGTTGAAATAGTTTATGATGGCAATATTTTAAACTCAATTTCTACATATACTTAAAATGTGAGTGGTGGCGAAAGCTTGTGCCGCAATTTTTGGGTGGTATCATGTTGATGCTAAGTAGTTACTAAGACGTTTTGATTGTTGTAGCTGGTTGCTAGGGCACTGCTATGCAGTTGTTAAGTGTTATGTGTGGCTCAAGTTGTAAGAGCCCACAACAAAGTTGAATATTTAAGGGTTTGGTTCAAATCACTCACCCTAAATATGAGCAAGAGTAAAAGGGATATCACTATTAAAGAGCTTCAGACACATTGGGACTGAGAAGCGTTTGAGGCTGAGATCTGCAGCTGTGAGCAGGTTATTTTAAGAGTTGGATATCACTGTCATTACACTCTTTTATCCTGCAGCTTAGAGCGGCAATCTGACCCAGTCTGATCCCATTGCAATCTAATGTATATCTCCCTCAATCACCGTATTCCTCTGAGGCAAAGTAATTTACAGCTCCCTATCTGTGGATCAGAGAGTCTATCTGTGCTGTGTTGAATCCAGGGAAAACCGTAAGGGCCATAAAACAGTGCAACAGGATCAATATAGGGTTTGAAAAGCACTTTCAACCTGAGAGCAAAGCAAACAAAACAACAACACTATACATTCATGGACTAGTGATATACCATTCTGTTTGCATATTTTAAGCTCTTATTTGGTCTTTTCAGTTAATGGTATACGTATATGGAGACCAATTAAATACATGGAGACAAAAGAAATTCATAAGAACTTTCTGCTGGAGAAACAGAACAGGAATGTTGTATATTGATCATATGTGAATGTGCCTATTGTAGCTATAAAAACATGGAAAGGTGCAATCCTAAACAACTAAACTACTTTACCAACGAACCAATCCATCAGCCAGTCAACCCTGAAACCTAAGTAACCAACAAACTTACCAATGAATACATTTTCAGTCAACCCACTAACCAATTAAATAGTCAGTAAGTCAGCCAATTAACATTAATGTTAACATATAGATCAAATTAGTACTTTATCTGCTTCCAAACATGTGATTTTTATCTTATCTAGTCCAGTCCATTAGCAAAGTTTCAGCAGTACTCTTCAATTCTCCATCAGCAGCATTGTGATGCTAATCGAACTCATTATTTAAGATCTCTCAGGTCATAATGTGAGGCTTGCTCATGCATGACCCAAGGTCAAGCACGTTTACAGATTTCAGTTGTGTGGACACGGCAGCATATTTCAGTTCTGTGGTTTGTCATTATTTCCCTGTTCATCTGAAATGCCTGTGTTGTGATTTTTAACCGTGCTGAAATAGCAAAAGACTTCCTTCCACTCCATTAACCTCCATCCCGCTTCTGTGATCCCCATTCATTTCACACAAACCACTTTCCCCCTGTGTGCACACTCGATCTGAATGAATCAATCTGAGTTACCTCAGGGGAAGAATCAATCATGTCAAACACACGAAGGACAAGTGAGCAGTTTCAGCTTTACACTCTTCAGTTCGGTCTGTTCAGTGAGTTTGTCCCAGTTTAACACTTTCTGTCCTGCAGTGATTTACACAGCGACTAACAAACAGATGCGTTAATGATACAGCAAACTATTTCTACAAGCTACAATGACAGATCACAATGTTTGTGCCAACTCAATATTGTTTTATTACGCTAAACCTCATAAAGAGAGATATAATTGCCCGATGATGTCTTTATGGCCCCTGCTGTTCTAGAATTTATTGAACGGCCAGCAAATCTGTCTTCGCAATCAAATGAAAGCTGATATCTGTCCTGATGTACATGAAGGACCGTTAATAGAAACGCATACGGTGAAGCGTTTGATTCAGATGCCTCTCTCTCTGTGAGCCGTCAGACAGAGACTGAACTCTGGATAATGAAGCTTGTCTGAGAGATCAGCCTGTCACTTTAGAACAAAATCTCATTAGTTTTAAAAGACCTCTCCGTGTGGCATTTGATCCCATTTCCTTCATTGAGAAAGAGAGAGAGAGAGTGGGAGGAAATACAGCAGGAGGATGTATTAGCATTTTAGCGGAATGCGGTTATGGAGCCATGGCCTAGCGGTTAGCACTCATGCTCCAGACGCGTCAAGCTGTGATGCTCGTGTGGGAAACTGAAGTTTGATTCCGGCCTGCTTTGTGTCTCAGTTTCTCTGTGCCATAATATCCCATATTTTAGTCATGAAAAGAATCAAAATAGGTAGGATGGACAACAAAGTGCTATTTTTTTTCTTTAAAACACAATACCACATTCAATTTTTTTTGTGTTGGTTTATGCATGGGGCTTTGAAAACATTCATTATTTTTAGGAAAAGTTTCTGTTTAATGACTCTAAAAAAAATATGATATAATCATTATAATCATTAACTTTTTTGAAATACTGTACCACATGACGTTACCTCCCGTGTCAAACAAAGATACAGAATTCACGATTATATCACAGTATGTACAGTATGTATTTATATATATAACAGTTATTTTTAATTATAATAAGATAAGTTATAAAAATAAGTTATTATAATAAGTTATAAAAAAAAAATCTGTGGTATTTTAGCATCAAAGTAGCTTTTTAGCTTTTATTTTTTATGTTTTCATTTTAATTTTAGTTAAGGTTTCAGTAATTTTCTTGTGATGTTGGCCATTTTTAGTTTATATATATATATATATATATATATATATATATATATATATATATATATATATATATATATTGTTAACTGATAATAATAATAATAATAATAGTGGATTTGAATTTTTTTACTTTTCATATTTTCGTTTTTCATTAAACTTTAGTTAAGGCTGTGGTAATTTTGTTGTTTTTGTCATTTTTAGTGTGTGTCAAGTCAAACTGAAAAAAGGGAAATAATAATAATAATAATAATAATAATAGGCTTATAATAATTCGTCAGCCAATCAGAATGAGAGACGGAAGGAAAAAATCGCGTGAGATGAGACCTTAGACAGTAAAAGAATGGATGAGACGGACGCAACTTCTCAAAACCTAAAGCTGGACGCAAGGAAAGTGCACAAACATCCAAATCGTCATCATACCCCGGAGGGGCAGCCGGTGAGAACTTTAACTTTGATTCAGTAAATGAAGAAAATGATGCTTGTGTAGCGAGAGACCGATTCAGTTTGTGACGCAGCAACTGTTTGTGTTTGGCACAGAAAGATTTCGTGACTTTAACTGTCCATTACGAGACTGTGCATGCTAATTGTAGTTTTGTATTGTGAATATTAATGGTATTGAGTTACTGGTGTATTTATATGTATATCTTTGTTTGTATTTCAATTTAATCGCGGGAGAAAATAACAACGGAATTTTAATTATTTCTTCAGTTTGCACGTGATTAAACAGATCGCTAAAATTACCTGATTAATCTGATTTTACATGCACACGTAGTTATTTCAAGCATTCAAGGTGATTTTCTGTACTGTGTATGGTGCAGATTATTATATCATATAACTATATTGTACTCAAAACAGTTTATTAAGATCGTTAACAATATAATTTGACAATATATAATTATATATATCAATATAATTGGAATATAATTTGAAAGTGCTTCATGTCAAAAGATGTACAAAAAACTCAGTGACGACAACAGCTGTTTAATAAGCTTTATTTACAGTTAATTGTGTTTTTTTTCCTTCTGTTTAAAGGTTTTTCACCTTTCTGCTACTTAATTGATGAAAAATAAAAGAAGAGTGGAATCCAGTGATGGCCTCCGTTGATGATGTGTTTGTCCCTGTCAAGTGCACAAAAACAAATAACTTGACTGTGTGTGTGTGTGTGTGTGTGTATGAGATATGACACATACTGTATGAGAAATGTTGTCTTGACAATTATCTGAAATAAAACTTTTGAATGGTTTAAAAAAAAGAACTATGTGCCCCCAAGCTCATTTATTTATTTATTTGAGCAATCTAATTAAAGAATTGTAATATTTAATAACCAAACAGACAAGGGATCTTTCAATTCTGCTGTAATCTGCAGCACTCGGTGTGGGCCTGCTTATGGCTTTACCTCTGTCTGCTCCCGTCTCTTTCACTCGATGCTAGCCCCTTTTCCTGATTGCATGCTCCATCACGCTCTTGACACCAGCAGCACATTTCTCCTAATCTCTCATCTCCTGATATCTCTCTCCAGTCACAAACCGCTAGGCCTCAGGGCATAATGGGAAAAGTCTCCTATTTCATAGACCCTGCTAATCTTTAAATAAAAGCGTAGAAATTCTTGAAAAAGCTCTTTGTTGCCAAGTTTTGCCGGAGACGTTCGCAGCATGCCGAGGATGTGACAGAGCGGATAAAGCTGGAGACGGAGAGTGATCAGTAAAGTGCCATGCTGCTAATGTATGTATCATGCAGAGGCTGCGGCTGGCATGCATAATTAGCTGAGATGTTCTTCAGTCACGCCACAGGAAGTAGGTCAGGGCCTGCCAATAATAACCATGCCTTGTGAATCAGAATTCAGAGTATTGTGAAAGAAAATCTTCCTAGAGAACTTACTATATCTTTCAGTTCATTCATCTGGTTTTTATTTTCAGGGATTTCGATTATCAACACGTTCCGATGTCTGTGACGACCATACCGTGTGACTTCGCCTCTTTTCGACGGACGTGTTCCTCTCCCTCTTTTTCTTCCGCAGCCCTGCGGCAAAGCAGAGAAAAAGCTCAGCGCAGACACAAGTCCAGGAGCAGAGGAACCCAGCGTAAGATGCACTGACATCTCTCAAAGCTCAAGATGTAGAAAGACCTCGAGAAATCAGGATTTAAGTTTTAACGTATATAACTTTTAGCATGTGTACAATTAAAATGAAAACCTTTCTATGAAAAATGGACAGAATATAGTAATGACAATCTTGCATTAAGGGGAATGTCCAAAAAAAATAAAAATTTGAATTTGACAATTAATAGCAAATAGCAAATCATGGTTTTGCTGGGCTGCATAACAGTTATGCATGATTCTAACTTCCTGTTTTGATAGGAAATCCACGGTGTCTACACTTTGTGCAGCTGTTGCAATGTGACATGGCAAAATCAATTAAATTGGGTATAACCACTAATACCCCATTCTCATAACTTCGGCTAATTTTCTGGCAAAGTTCTCTCATAGTTATAAACAAACGTTTTTCCAGTTACATTCTTTCAATGTTCATTATCTGGTCTTTAGCAATATTCTTAAAACAGAGAAACATTATTTTTACATTTTTCATGCAACTTTTTTCTGAAAAAAAAAAAGTAAAAATAAATAAATATATATATATATATATATATATATATATATATATATATATATATATATATACAGGTCCTTCTAAAAAAATTAGCATATTGTGATAAAAGTTCATTATTTTCCATAATGTAATGATAAAAATTAAACTTTCATATATTTTAGATTCATTGCACACCAACTGAAATATTTCAGGTCTTTTATTGTTTTAATACTGATGATTTTGGCATACAGCTCATGAAAACCCAAAATGCCTGTCTCAAAAAATTAGCATATCATGAAATGGTTCTCTAAACAAGCTATTAACCTAACCATCTGAATCAACTAATTAACTCTAAACACCTGCAAAAGATTCCAGAGGCCTTTAAAAACTCCCAGCCTGGTTCATTACTCAAAACCGCAATCATGGGTAAGACTGCTGACCAGAAGGCCATCATTGACACCCTCAAGCAGGAGGGTAAGACACAGAATGAAATTTCTGAACGAATAGGCTGTTCCCAGAGTGCTGTATCAAGGCACCTCAGTGGGAAGTCTGTGGGAAGGAAAAAGTGTGGAAAAAACGCTGCACAACGAGAAGAGGTGACCGGACCCTGAGGAAGATTGTGGAGAAGGACCGATTCCAGACCTTGGGGGACCTGCGGAAGAGCCACCGTGCACAGGCGTGTGCAGGAAATGGGCTACAGAGAAGCAACACTGGACTGTTGCTCAGTGGTCCAAAGTACTTTTTTCGGATGAAAGCAAATTTTGCATGTCATTCGGAAATCAAGGTGCCAGAGTCTGGAGGAAGACTGGGGATAAGGAAATGCCAAAATACCTGAAGTCCAGTGTCAAGTACCCACAGTCAGTGATGGTCTGGGGTGCCATGTCAGCTGCTGGTGTTGGTCCACTGTGTTTTATCAAGGGCAGGGTCAATGCAGCTAGCTATCAGGAGATTTTGGAGCACTTCATGCTTCCATCTGCTGAAAAGCTTTATGGAGATGAAGATTTCGTTTTTAAGCACGACCTGGCACCTGCTCACAGTCCCAAAACCACTGGTAAATGGTTTACTGACCATGGTATTACTGTGCTCAATTGGCCTGCCAACTCTCCTGACCTGAACCCCATAGAGAATCTGTGGGATACTGTGAAGAGAAAGTTGAGAGACGCAAGACCCAACACTCTGGATGAGCTCAAGGCCGCTATCGAAGCATCCTGGGCCTCCATAACACCTCAGCAGTGCCACAGGCTGATTGCCTCCATGCCATGCCGCATTGAAGCAGTAATTTCTCCAAAAGGATTCCCGACCAAGTATTGAGTGCATAACTGAACATAATTATTTGAAGGTTGACTTTTTTTGTATTAAAAACACTTTTCTTTTATTGGTCGGATGAAATATGCTAATTTTTTGAGACAGGCATTTTGGGTTTTCATGAGCTCTATGCCAAAATCATCAGTATTAAAACAATAAAAGACCTGAAATATTTCAGTTGGTGTGCAATGAATCCAAAATATATGAAAGTTTAATTTGTATCATTACATTATGGAAAATAATGAACTTTTATCACAATATGCTAATTTTTTGAGAAGGACCTGTATATATATATATATATATATATATATATATATATATATATATATATATATATATATATATATATTTTTTTTTTTTTTTTTTAATTTTTTTTATATATATAACATGAAACATTTCAGAATGTTAATATTAATGTTCCCATAATAAATGCTAAATTATAAAATGAAATGTTTGTATAACCGATGTCAAAATGGGCATTTTGAATGTTGAGAAAACATTCAGAAATTACAGGGAATGTTAGCAAAACATTGGTAGAACATATTGTCCAGTCCAGTTTGGAAACCTGTCTGGAAACAATTGTAATTTTTCAGTTTGACAGTATGTTTTACAAACAACACACTTTAAAATGCAGACAGCCTCAAGCTGTTACAATGGCGCGATACTTGACAACGGTCAAACCCCATTGTCGAAACATGTTTGTCCAGCCAGTCCAGTTGGGAAACCTGTTTGGAAACAATTTTTGTCTGTGTTACAGTTTGTTTTAGAAATTACACATTTTAAAATGTAGACATTCTCAAGCTGTTTTTGCGCCGTGTAACGCAACACGACAACAGTCTAGCTCAGTGTAGACACATTTTTGTCCAACCAATGACAGGGAAACCTGTTTGGAAACAATTACTTTCAGTTTGTTATAGTTTGTTTTATGAATTACACATTGTGAAATGTAGCCTCAAGCTGTTTTAGCTCAACACAACCCAACAGTCAGGCCCGGTGTAGAAACAGTGCAAAGGTAGTCACACTGGCGAAATTTCAGCAAAAATATGCAGGCACAATAGGTCCATTGTCTACTGTAAATAATGTAGCAATTTATGCTTTCAAATCAAACATTTCTGTTGGTCGAACTGAAAATGAGTGCAACAGGGAATTTTTTCGTCCTCGCATGGAACTCAAGATTATGCAGAATTAAACTGCCGGTATGTTTATAGCAAGCTGCATGAGCAGTTTTAAGGTAACTCTATCGCCCCCTTGAGTAGAGGAGTTTATCACAGTGAGAATGCAGTGTAGAAAGGCAAAGTTGCAATGATTTGGCCAAACGTTCATATTTGCATTTGCATCTTATAATAAATATTAGCATCTTTTGTACAGCATTTTGTACCCTTGGATTGTGTTTTGGTGAATGTTGCTCATATAACTGTGTTTTTTGTGAGCATGTATGTCTACGTGCGTCCATGCACCTCTGCTGTCGAACTCCAGATGGTTTCTTCATTAAAATCCTCCCTCCGCTATAGAACTACTCCCTCAGTAATCAAACCTAGCCTATCACCAAAAGCAATTATAGCAAATTAATAGTGCATAACCAATAAGAAGCGTTTATAGTGCTTTATTACAAGCCCTAATAGTTTTTACTGCCAGCAGATCACAGTAGAATGAGTTTGCCTTTGTAGCTGGGAGGTCAAACCGCTTTTTAATGGTTGGTGCTGAGCTGGAATGGGGTTTTTTTATCCAGCTGGGATTGGAGGGGTGTTTGAGTGGTATTATCATGCTGCGGAAAAGAGGTCCAAGCTAAGTTTCCATCATTAGAGACATTAGATTAGAAGAGTTGCTTATACCGGGGCATCCTCAT
Organism: Carassius carassius; assembly: GCF_963082965.1. Classification (NCBI taxonomy): domain Eukaryota; kingdom Metazoa; phylum Chordata; class Actinopteri; order Cypriniformes; family Cyprinidae; genus Carassius; species Carassius carassius. The sequence goes on from NC_081804.1 coordinate 17,119,857, forward strand.
TTCTATTTTGAAAGTCCTACAATTAAACTTTTTTAAAGTTTTTGTATATTGTTTTTTATGCTGTAATATGTTTAAAATGGTGAAAGCACTCAAACTGTGGCTCAACCAATGAGGTGAGTTTGGGCAAGGGCTACATGGTTGTCCAGCCAGTGGTAAATGGGGGGTGGGGAAGAAAAGACCAGTAGGGAAACATGTTTGGAAACAGTTATTTTTTGCATTTTGTTTTGTGCTGCTACTTATCACAAAATCCACTTTAAGCTAGTTTGGGGGGGAATAGCATGTGTGCTAACTGCTAGGCTACATCTCATATGTCTTTACATCTATATTTAAAGCTGCAGTGTGTAATTTCTTGTCCACTGGTGGTGGCAAATAGAAATGCAATATGTTAGGCAATACTGTCTCAACCAGTGGCATTAGTTAGTTGCTAGTATTGCTGAATATAACATTAATGCTGGCTAACCTCATTCTCTCTGCAGTAAGAATGGAGGAGCTGGTGTGCATTAAGAAAGAACTGACAGTGATTAAATCACAGATAGACGAGCTGCTGGACAGTCTGGAGCGGATGGACCCTCAAAGCCATGAACTGTCAGGTAAAACACTCATTCTTCATCATTAGATGCACCTTGTAAAGGTGGATTATGAACCAGGCCAGTGGGGTCGCATATTTGTGATATTATTTGTCATTATTTGGACATTATGTCTCACATTTTAGAGGAAGTGGCGCCTCTAAAGAGGCTGGAGCCTCAGGGCCTTGGTAGCATTTCTGTCCTTGATCTTTTACAGTTTTATGTAATTTAGAGCGTGTGTGTGTGTGTGTGTGTGTGTGTGTGTGTGTGTGTGTGTGTGTGTGTGTGTGTGTGTGTGTGTGTGTGAATTTCAGGAGACGGTGTGGCGTTCTCTCCGCTCCATGGCTCTGTGAGCAGTGCTGATGATTTATCTGGTAACTCTCCTCCCCTGAGGACAGACAGAGACGCACAGAGCCCAGAGACAGCAGACAGCAGTGATGAAAACAGACAGCATGTAAACACACACACACACACACACACACAGTGGCTGATGCTCAACTCCCACGCAAACACTTAGAAACACTTAGTAGTCATGAGACCAGATTAAATCAGTTATACCCGTAAATTAACTGTCAAATTATCATAGTTAAAGAAATTGTGACTACAATTGTAGTTAAAATTAATTAATAAAGGACTTTTTCATTATTATTATTATTATTAGCTTTGGTACTATTTCCACAAGCTCACAGTAACAGAGCTTTATGAAAGGCTGTTACTGTGAATGAAACATTTATAAAAATGAAAAACTTATTTTTTGTAGTGAAAAGGAAACTTCGTGGTTATGTGTATTGTAATAAGACAAGTGAAAATATGCTGAGATATTTGAAAGAAATGCACTTTTGATGATCTGTTGTGAAATTAATACTAAGTGTTTTGAAAATACACACCTTACGCGTGAAAATAGTATCAAAGCAGAAACAAAACTGTAATATATATACAGTTGAAACCAGATATTAACATACACTCAGAAAAAAACACAAAAACTTTTATTTCTTTACTTTTTTACATTAAATCAGAGTAAACTTTATCTGTTTTAGATCAATAAATATTAAAATTCTTTTGCATTTGTTTAATGTCAGAATCGAGTGAGGGATAACTTATGTATTTTTTTATCACTTTCATCAAAGTCAGAAGTATACAGTTGTGGCCAAAAGTTTTGAGAATTAGATAAATATTGGAAATTGGAAAAGTTGCTGCTTAAGTTTTTATAATAGCAATTTGCATATACTCCAGAATGTTATGAAGAGTGATCAGATGAATTGCATAGTCCTTCTTTGCCATGAAAATTAACTAGAGGTAATCCCAAAAAAACCTTTCCACTGCATTTCATTGCTGTCATTAAAGGACCTGCTGAGATCATTTCAGTAATCGTCTTGTTAACTCAGGTGAGAATGTTGACGAGCACAAGGCTGGAGATCATTATGTCAGGCTGATTGGGTTAGAATGGCAGACTTGACATGTTAAAAGGAGGGTGATGCTTGAAATCATTGTTCTTCCATTGTTAACCATGGTGGCCTGCAAAGAAACGCGTGCAGCCATCATTGCGTTGCATAAAAATGGCTTCACAGGCAAGGATATTGTGGCTACTAAGATTGCACCTAAATCAACAATTTATAGGATCATCAAGAACTTCAAGGAAAGAGGTTCAATTCTTGTAAAGAAGGCTTCAGGGCGTCCAAGAAAGTCCAGCAAGCGCCAGGATGGTCTCCTAAAGAGGATTCAGCTGCGGGATCGGAGTGCCACCAGTGCAGAGCTTGCTCAGGAATGGCAGCAGGCAGGTGTGAGCGCATCTCCACGCACAGTGAGGACAAGACTTTTGGAAGATGGCCTGGTGTCAAGAAGGGCAGCAAAGAAGCCACTTCTCTCCAAAAAAAAACATCAGGGACAGATTGATCTTCTGCAGAAAGTATAGTGAATGGACTGCTGAGGACTGGGGCAAAGTCATATTCTCTGATGAAGCCCCTTTCCGATTGTTTGGGGCATCTGGAAAAAGGCTTGTCCGGAGAAGAAAAGGTGAGCGCTACGATCAGTCCTGTGTCATGCCAACAGTAAAGCATCCTGACACCATTCATGTGTGGGGTTGCTTCTCATCCAAGGGAGTGGGCTCACTCACAATTCTGCCCAAAAACACAGCCATGAATAAAGAATGGTACCAAAACACCCCCCAACAGTAACTTCTTCCAACAATCCAACAACAGTTTGGTGAAGAACAATGCATTTTCCAGCACGATGGAGCACCGTGCCATAAGGCAAAAGTGATAACTAAGTGGCTCGGGGACCAGAATGTTGAAATTTTGGGTCCATGGCCTGGAAACTCACCAGATCTTAATCCCATTGAGAACTTGTGGTCAATCCTCAAGTGGCGGGTGGACAAACAAAAACCCACTAATTCTGACAAACTCCAAGAAGTGATTATGAAAGATTGGGTTGCTATCAGTCAGGATTTGGCCCAGAAGTTGATTGAGAGCATGCCCAGTCGAATTGCAGAGGTCCTGAAAAAGAAGGGCCAACACTGCAAATACTGACTCTTTGCATAAATGTCATGTAATTGTCGATAAAAGCCTTTGAAACGTATGAAGTGCTTGTAATTATATTTCAGTACATCACAGAAACAACTGAAACAAAGATCTAAAAGCAGTTTAGCAGCAAACTTTTTGAAAACTAATATTTATGTAATTCTCAAAACTTTTGGCCACGACTGTACATACACTAAGTTTAATGTGTCTTTAAACAAAAACTCCAGATGATTCCTTTCTGAGTTTAAGAACCTTATGATAGGTTAATTGATTCCATTAGAGTTAATTGGTGGCACACCTGTGGATGCATATAAAGGCACACCTCAAACACAGAGCCTCTTTCTTTAACATCATGAGAAAATCAAGAGAAATCAACCAAGACATCAGGAAAAGAACTGTGGACCTCCACAAGTGTGACTCGTCCTTAGGTGCAATTTCCAGATGCCTGAAGGTCCCACGTTCATCTCTTCAAACAATAATATGCAAGTATAAAAAACATGGGAATGTACAACCATCATACCGCTCAGGAAAGAGACGGATTCTGAGTCCTAGAGAGGAACGTTTTTTGGTGCGAACTGTGCGAATCAACCCCTGGACCACAGCAAAAAGCCTTGTGAAGATGCTAGCTGAAACTGGTAAAACCGTGTCATTATCCACAGTAAAACGAGTCCTGTACCACCATGAACTGAAAGGTTACTCTGGGAGGAGAAAACCATTACTTCAAAACCACCATAGAAAAACGGACTAAAATTTGCAACTGCACATAGGGGCAAAATCTTCAATTCTGGGGACATGTCCTGTGATCTGATGAAACAAGAATTGAACTGTTCTGCCATATTGATAAATGGTATATTTGGAGAAAAAAGGAGCTTTGAAGCCTCAGAACACCGTCCCAACCGTGAAATATGGGGCTGTAGTATTATGTTGTGGGGCTGCTTTGCTGCAGAAGGGACTGGTGCACTTCACAAAATGGATGGCATCATGAGAAAAGAGAATTTTGTGGATCTATTGAATCAACATCAGCTAGGAAGTTAAAGCTTGGGCACAAATGGGTCTTCCAAATGGACAGTGACCCCAAGCAGACCTCCAAATTAGTTACAAAGTGGCTTAAGGACAACATAGTCAAGGTATTGAAGTGGCCATCAAAAGTGGCCCTGAGCTCAATCACATAGAAAATTTGTGGGTGGCACTGAAAAGGCGAGTGCAAGCAAGAAGGCCTACAAACCTGACCCAGTTACACCAGTTCTGTCAAGAGGAGTGGGCCAAAATCCCAGCAAACTATTGTAGAAAGCTTGTGGAAGGATACCTAAAATGTTTGGCCCAAGTGAAACCGTTTCGGGGCAATTCTACCAAATACTAAAGAAGTGTATATATACTTCTGTTTTTGATGAAAGTGATAAATACATAAAAGTTCTCCCTCGCTCGATTCTGTCATTTAACAAATACCAAAATGTTTAATATTCATTGATCTAAAACAGATAAAGTTTACTCTGATTTAATGTATGACAGTAAAGAAATAAAACTTTTTGTACTTTCTTTTCTATTTAATAGGAAAAATATAATTCTTATGATTTAAAAAAATGAAAAGACAGTTTCTTGACATGTTTACTGAGACTCACAAAGTAACTATAAACAGTAATTATGGTTTTAGTGTGAACTGTATTTACCATGGTACATTTCTGTTATTGTGATGGATTTTAAACACCAAACTTGTATTTTGTATTTTCATCCGTTTCTAGGTTAATTCCTATGAATCAGATTTGCTCTACATGTAAACGCAGGTTTCAGGTAAGCTGGAAGCTGTAACTTATTTTGCTTGTTTTTGTTTTATTTAATAAACCGCTGAACCGTTCCCTCGCTCCTAAATGTTCTGTTGCTCTCTCACCGTTTCAGAGTTCAGATACCAAGTTTTTGGGAAAAGTCACAGGATCTCAGTATAAAGAAGAGCACCAGGCAGAGAAACAATATCTGGATCGTTTCCAAATATCCAGATCCGTTCATGTTTCATCATGTGAACTGAACATCAATCCAGTTTGAATCCAGTTGTGGAGCAGCTGTCTAAACAAACCAGAACAAACAGAACTGTGCGTCGTCAAACGCTGCTGATGATGATTTCAGGAGTTATTTGATTGACCACAAGCTGTTTTTCCATTATTTCAGTCAATACTGATAAGACTCGAGATCAGGATAACATTAAAGGATAGCAACCACACACACACATACACAAACTATAAGAAATAAATCATTTTATGGTTCTACACAACATTTGTCAACTGATATGGGGTTATTAAATTGCTGAAGCTCAACTGATAGACCCTGATATATAAAAAAAATAGCTAAATTGTGTATATTTATGAGCCATATCTTGAGACATAAGATTTAAACTGAAATGTAAATAAACTCTTATTTGAACCCAAATGTCATTAAAACTCACAAAATGTATAATAATTATTCATACAGTAATTCATAATTTTGGAATTAACATCATCTACCTCTGTCACCAACTAGACATAGTTTATGTAAATATCTCCTCATTAACAGCTCTGGCCAGTTTAGTGTTCAGACTAGATTTACTGGTTTTGTTGTTGTTGTTGTTTTTTTATAAGGCATAAAATAGTTAAGTGGTTTTCTGCTGCATGCTTGTGATTTTTGTTGTTATATATTAATGTGATTATGTAAATTATTATGGAATGCTGTTTTGTTTTTATCACTTCGTTGCACTGAATGTATTCACCAACAGAAATAAAAAAAATACATGCATATCCAGTATATTGCTACAGAGGCTCAAACTGTTTTTGTCCAATTATATTTTTAATGACAGAATTTTTATCAAAGTGTTATCCATACAGTCATCAGGGTTTTAAATCAACTTCAATTTTAATGACATTTTAACTATTTACTACTTGATAACTAATGATCTGTTAAGCATTACATAATCTAATGAAGTTAGTTAATGTTCTTAAAGAAAACTGATTTAGTTTTTTAGTAACAACAATAATAATAATAAAAATGGTGGTCTCTGGGTCTGTAAACCATTGCTTTATATGATTCAATCCCGTCCTGTTGTGTCATTCTGACTAACAGTAACTTTAGTGTATTATTATCCTTATGTTTTTCCACTCGTGTAAAAAACCAAATCAAACAAGTTACTAGAGTTCAAAGTCCTTCTGCCCTCAAACAGCAGTTCAGCTCGGTTCGTTCCTGTTTCTTGTGTGTAAGAGACTTCAAGGTAGGATTGTAGATTAGTCTTTGTTTTACAGTACTTTATATTCTAAAGATCTGTGATACTAAAAGGTTTTTAAGAGCTGTTGAGTTAAATATTAACCCTGTGTGTTCCGCTGGTTTGTTTTGCTGATTAACTCAATGAAACTAATCAAACAGTGACGAGTCTGGGTCGTCCTCATATAAACAGATCCTCAGATCACACTGACTTCATCACAGGTAAGACACTAATATCTTCTTAAACATCTTTTAATAGTTCAGTTAGAAGCTGGTAGCGTTAATGTTCATCCCTCAAAATATTAATGTTGACAGGAGTCTGTATTTCTATTATGGACTAGTAATGTTTTGAATCATCCTTTAGTAAATTAATCCTTTCTGACTTTCTGAATCTCTTTTTTTTTTTGGATACCTCTCTTTAAAACCATAGTTTCTCAGTGTATTTTAGGTTTACAGCCATGGGTTCTTCAGTGAAAAGCAGCAGTCCCTTCACTACACATGTGCTGAACACTGGGGACGGGGTCCCAGCGGTTAGGATGGCCCTCAGTCTGCATCGCCTGGACCCCCGCACGGCCATCTGGAACCTCATTACCATCGGGTGGGTAGATGGATATGATTTAAAGGTAAAGCTGGTCGTTTTGGATGTTTTTGAACATTGTACATCTCGACCAAGTCTGACACGGTAACGTTACATGGACACTTTTTGCTTCCATCGGAATGAATTCATTCTGATTGACGAATCCGAACGTAGTGTTTACATGAACGGTAGCTAAATAAAGTGATCGGGTTGATATGTGCGTTTACACGTCACAAGCTTCTGATCGGATTTACTCTTTTGACATGCGCACACTGCATGAATATACAGTTTCCCGCTACTGTTTTAAAAAGCACACGTTAATTTATCTACTTCGGGTCCTAGTTAGGCGACAACCAGCACTTGAACTGTTGTGCTGCTTAACTTTACTTTAGCAAACAAAACAAAAAAAGTAGTAAAAGTACTTCTTCCCGCATTCAAAACTAGTTGTCTGTTCATGAGAGTCTTAAACAAGGACTGGTGGGACGTGGTCCTGTTCCACTCCACATACACTGAGTGAAAGGGGCGATTTATAATGACAGGACACACATTTATGACACTTTATTCAACAGGAAGAACACCTCGTTCTGCGCGTCATTACCATAGACAGTAAAAGAAATGGACACAGCGACCCCATTGGAACTCAATTGAGACAAGTGAAGCCCATTTTTAGCTATTTTTAGCACTTCCGTTTCTGACGCGCAGACTCAAACTAAGCTTGATGACGACAGCAATCTGTCTGACAGATGTAAATCTTCTAGTGGCTGTGCGTGAAAACTGCCATCGTTAATCTTGCAGAGACGGCGAGCTTGAGCGGGGAGTTCTTTGGCGTGAGTGAGCAGGAGTAAGTATTCTGATTAATTATTTTGTATAGTATTTTAAAATGTAACGCCAGTACGCCATATTAAGTTAATTGCCTGCGAGCTTCTCCTCCTGTCTGTACGGTAATGCGACAGAGAGTCGAGTGGTTATGATGCAATCGTTAGCCTATTTTTACAAAAACTGTTTCTACGGGGCCATAATGTAAAATAGAAGGTAATGGAGCCCTTTATACATTGTCGTGTAACTTTAGAAATAAATAATGGACAAATGGAGTCTTTAAACGCCTCAGATGTAAAGTTATTCACTGTCAAAGTGACGCCAAAATGAATGGGAGTCAATGGGATGCTAACGCAAGTGAAGTTCTGCTACAAGATGGCGGCACGCGGCCGACTTCAACTTCCGGTCGACTTCCTTGCCGCCTGGTCATTACGCTATTTCTAAGTCACTGCGCATGCGCAGTACTTTCCAGTTTCGGTTTTCAATCCGATCAAGTGTTTACATGTCCTCTCGCTCGGATTACAAAAGGGATAAACCACCCCTTACAGTCCGATCGAAATTTTAGTCGGATCTGGCCAATTCAGTCCGATTGACGTGTTTACATGTGACATTTTTATTCTCATTGTGCTTCTAGTCCTATTACGATCGGATTATGTAAACGCAGCTACTGATTAAGGCAATACTATCTGTTTAGCCAACCAATGAGAGATTCATATTTTATTTTATTTTGTTATTTATTTTTTCAGAAAATCTGATTGGAAATTGTATTGCTCTTTTTGATTATATTGTTTACTACAGCCACTGAATAGTCATACAATTACTAATGATACAAAAGTGTGTGGTTTATAAATGAATCCATTGAAAAATGTTATGTTAAACAGCTTACCATGTCTCATGATGATTTCAGGAACACAGATGAGGACGGACGCTGTCCAGGACTAATAACCAGCGATGCCTTCACTCCGGGGATGTACAAGGTCCGCTTCGAGACGGCCCAGTACTGGGAGAGTTTGGGACTGTCCAGCTTTTACCCGTATGTTGAGGTTTGTAATAGAAGAGAGATTGTATGTATGTAGTCTGAATGTTAGATATGACAGAGAAATGTGACTGAACGCTTTATTTCTTCTTTGTGTAGATTGTCTTCAGTGTGAGTGATGCTGATCAGAGCTGTCATGTGCCGCTGCTGGTCAGCAGATACTCATTCAGCACCTACAGAGGGAGCTAGTGAGCAGACTACTGCACAGAAACACTGGCTTCAGCAAACAGTGAATGCATCTGTCAAGACATTCTCAAAGAAATGAGATTCACATTCTCATGGGTCCAAGAAATCACCTCAAGCAGCCGCTTTCAACTTAAACACCACCGCACAATTTTCTGAATGTTGTCATGTTGCTGTTTGTTCATTGTTCTTCAGAGTGATCTATATATATATATATATTTATATATATATATATATATATATATATATATATATATATATATATATATATACACAGAATAAAATTCCATTCATATATCTGTAGGTTTGTCAAAGTTTTGGATTTACTCATAGTCTTAAAGACTAGGTCACAACAGGTCTTTAAGCAGGTAAAATGAGGAGGATGAGGAGACAAAATACTGTATTATAACCTGATTAAAACAAAACAGGATAAGGGCTAAAAATTATTTTTTAAATTACTTATAAAGGACATGTGACACAATAACACTAATAAATATAGGTATTCCATAAATCAAAATGTTGTGTTCAAGATCACTCATTGATTGTAGTTATTTTTGATGGAAAATAGCTAAAGCCTGCTCAAAAAGTCTAAATGTTGACTGCATGAGTTAATTAGCATATTCATTACATCATGTCTTATTTGCATTCTGACCTACAGTAGTGTCATTGTCAGACCTTTCCATTTGTTTGCTTCTCTGCTATTTCTGTACTTTTTTTGCATTGTGTTAAACATTTTTCTCAAATATTTAATACAATTCAAATTAAATCAAAAAGCATTTTATTTAATTATTGGTTACTTTAAGATATCAAAGGATAAGAATACATATGCAGACCGATCTGGATATTAATTTAGCTATTGACAAAAGTACTCTGCAACCACATTAAACCTCTTAATGGTTGTACCAATAACTGAACTGAAGTTGAAATAATTACGCTGGGAAATTAGTTCAACTACATTCTTTAAGAAGAAACAGAGCAGATTCAACTGAATTCATTCTTAGCCCTGAAACATCTGAAAGCCCTCTTCTGCAGTTCACTGCTTTAGCGATTTCATTCATGCCTTTCAAATCTGCAAACTGACACGACTTAAACTCTTTCCCCAAAGCTGTGGCCAAAACACAGGGTGCAAGAGAAACTGTGCAAAAACTGCTCAATGCCATTTTCTTTACTGTCAGAGCGTCATGATTGGTTGAATGGTAAGCTGACATCTGATTGGCTAAAGAGTATGATGACCCGTGTGAGAGTAGAGCTGGCAGCAAAGTCTAAAAAATACACATTTGTGAATTTTTCTAATTGATGGGTAGATGTGCAGACATTAATAATTAGCATTGGGTCTAATTAATTGGGAGTTTTTAGTGTGTGCGTTTAGACTCGATGTCATTGAATGCACGTGTGCCACTTGATCCACAAATGCACATCTTCCTTGTTGCATGCGCAAATTCTGATGCACTAATGCAAAATAAAACATTTGTATTCACAGATATGTTTCTATGCGTACCAACTGCTGCGCATTCATGTAATTCTGAATCTGACAGTCACAAGTTGACAGGCATTTGGTTGTGAATAGTAAGACACATTTGTAACATTTATCAAGTTCATGGATAGTTGTGCACACATTCATTAGTAAATCTGAAACTATTTCAACTTTCCAATGTTTGCATACAGGAATACATTTATAAACTACAAGAAACAAATGAATGCAGTTAAAGGGGAAATTTCGCCCCGTGTATTTATTTATGCAAATTTCAAAACGTGATTTTTGTAGAGGCAAATGCATTTGATCGCTTTAAATCGCCTTTACAAACATATTTTCCCTCAGTGGTGCTAAGATGAGGTGTTTTCTCCGAACTGAATATCTGCTCCAATCAACACGTAATCCTGTGCAAGAAACAAGTTTAAAATGCACTTATGGTTACAGGGTCTCTCTAAATGTTATGAGCCACTCATATCTCATAAAATGCTATATTTACAATAATTATAAAATATCACAATCATGAAAACGTGAGCTTACTTTAAGAACCTTAACTTGAGGTTTTAGAACGTGTACCTTCCCAATATAGGATCCTAATAAACCAGGAAGTTGAAAACCTTTGGCTAAGTGAGCTGAGAAGGGTTGATGAGATTATGAGTTAATAACATGCTCATCTTCTGAAACTACATCATCATTCGTTATAGCAAAAAACTCTTACCTTTAATAATGGGAAACACAATGTCGTGCATGATCACGGTCAGGAAATTGTTTTTTTTGAACTGCTGATTAGAATTATTGTTCAGGTGAGACTTGATTTTATTTATTTATTAGTATTTATTTTTAAACACACTTTTAATAATAACTTCCTTTTGACTCGTACCTTTAATGGTTTGCCGTTCATACTCCCTTCAATTCTGTTCAAGAGAATATAGAGTTACCATTATTGTCTTTTTGAGATGCTTATCACACTTCACAAATACTCACTTCTCAAGGGTTAAATCGAATACCAGATCACCCTTTTCTACAGACATTTGAACACTGGCAACGCTTTCCTGTTGGTCGAAAGAAGATGTAAAAGTTATTGAAATATATGCCAAAAGCCAATAATAACTGAAAATTAGTCTGTATACCCTTGGTTCTTAGTATCTGGTGTTACTTCCTTAATTATCAATGATTCTTGTTTATCTCTTGTCACAGTGAAGCTGCTCATTGTTAATAAGAAAGTTGATTCTTCCCAGCAGTGGCTATATATAATGTTCAGATTCAGCTCTGACACTTATAACAATTGAAAAAATAATACTGTATGTGATTATTACAAACATTCATTTGCTGCAAACATTCATTGATGCTCAATAGGATAACACATTATATTAAGAACCAAGAAGATAAAAACCTTTGAAGATGATTTGTCTAATGTTCCAAAATGTCTGTATAGTCGGTGTGTGTAAATGGGGTATGCGAAATTGACCTCAAGTGTATAAATGCACCTCATTTGTCTCTCCTCAGTGACTCACCAGATCGAGGACAAAGAGTTTATGCGGTATGTCGTCAGATTGGACATCATAAGCTGTCACTGTACTCAGGAGCTGAAGAATCACATGATCTTGTTCAAATTTAATGATGGGCTCCTTCACTGTCTTGACCTTCAGATCCAGCTTCAGATCAGGGTGTGTTTCAGAAATCTGCAAGTAAAAATCAGGTTATTGCATTTGGTTTTTTGTTTCTTTCATACAAAGAATATGAACAAGTGGCTCTTAGTCATCTTCATTGTTAAGTTTATATTTTGTGTTCTGTGTGGAATTATTTGAATAAAATGGCAACATTTTCATACTTGAGGAATGAATGCTCCAAATGTTGTGGTGCTGAGACGAATTGGAGAAACAGAAGGCACCTGTATCAAAAAAAGCTGTCACTGTTTGTGTCAGTTATAGTCCTCAACTTATGAATAAGTAAAAGCGAGATGAAAACCAGAAGATAAAATGACGATTACACACAGTAAAATAATGCAATCATACATATGCATCCCTTTACATTTGTAATATAAACTGTAATTCATGCAGCCACTTCAATTCAATCTCTATATAAAGTGACTATACTTGCACTTCTTAAAACTGACAGCTTGTGCCATTTTAAACTCACCATGTCATCAGTGATTCTGATGTTAGACACATTAGTTTTGTGGAGCACCATGAATGCTGAGTTGATGGTGAAAGCAGATACTGCAATGTAGAACATGTTGGTTCTCTGGGAAGCCAATGAGAAAGCTGGGGGAGGAGAGAGGGGGGGTTCTATGTGCTGTTGAGTGTTGTTGAATACACCCTAAAATTGTGACAAACATCCAAACTCAGCTGTAAAACAATATATTTTGGCAAGGAATGTTTGTCATGTTTGTTAGAGTAATGTGTCCATTTCTGCCTGATGCTTTAGATTTAATTCAACTATTTTCCATTTTACCTTTAATCCCATCTCAATGTTGTTAGCAGAGATGTCAACAGACATCAGAGAGTAGTCAATCTCAGCATATTCACTTACTTCGGCTATAATTTAAGGGTCACAACAAAAAGAACATATGATTTTGGATGTCATAAATGTTGTCATGGAAGAATTTTCATACTCATTGCAGTCGTTGGTTTAGTGTTTAATCATAGCACCTTTTAATGTGTAACACCATAGCTGTTTGTTTAAATCATTAAGGTGCGTTTTCAATGCCGGACAGATCTGAAACAACAAATTATATTGAAATAAGATGGATATTTGGCATTGGTTTTCTTTTGTAAACAGGGAATGTTCAGCAAATGTCTTACCTTACTCTTCAAATACATCTCCAACAATTGTTTAAACCGAGAAATAAGATTATTAACAATCACTCTGTCAATAGAAATAAAATTGTAACAAAATCAAAATGTTAGTTCTCATGAGCACAGAAATTAGCTGTAAGCTGATACTAATACAGACACAAACCAGAACATTTATATTAGGGTACAACAGGGCTAAAGGTGCCCTGGGGTAAAAGACACCTTTGATATTATTTTCATCTAAACCAGTAGATAGCACAAAAACGTAGCTTCCAAAACATCCGCTTTTCAAGATGCATGTGTATATTTGTCTGATCCTTGACGCGATCGCGCGCAGCAGTGCAAAGTTGATTCTGTGCTTACTTGATCTAATATTTGTTTTTGTTTTTTTAAATGTAGTAGATTTAAATGGCAAATGGGAATTGCTAAAATGAATGCATATCTTTTGAGACAAAGGTCTTCTTTATGATGTTCAGTTTTAAGATAATTAAAGCAACAGTTTTTAAATAATGAAAAAATATGTAAAACTATGATATTTGGGTAAAAAAGCGCCCCTGCTGTTGTGTCTAAAGGGCACAGTAATTAGCATGACAATTAATAGATGGCTGACTTTTTCATTTGTTTACATGACATGAGGTAAATATCATATATTATGTTGAGTGTCCATATTTGACATAATCACCATGTTTACAATGAAACCCATATCAATCATATCTTATCATATAATAAATTAACATTTGTTGTTAAAACTGTATATATTATATTATATTATATTATATTATATTATATTATATTATATTATATTATATTATATTATATTATATTATATTATATTATATTCAGAATCTTTAAAACGATTTTGTTTCTGTATTTTAAAATTTATTTTTATATAAAAATTTTAATGACAGAATATTATTAAAAAAAAAAAAAACTAAGTATTTTTTTTTTCAAAATAAGCAGAAAATAGTACAGAAAATAGATTGTTTTGAACAAGTAATTATTTTAGCCGAAGTATTCGTATCAATACTGTGGGCCTTTGTACCCCATGTGTGGGGTTAAAGGCCACCTCATACAGTTGAAAGATGTTTAAACAAAAACAACTTGAATGATTTATTTACACACAAAAATATGTTGCTCCATTAATGTTCAATACAATGTATATATTTTTTCTGCAGTAAATGGCCTTTAGCCCTGTTGTTCCCTGTTACATATGGATAATTTGGAGTAATATTAATTACCTATGAAATAACTGTAAGGTAATGGTTAGGGTTTGGTTTATGATTAGTTGCTTAATTATGCATAATTTGCTGTCACTACTATAGTTGTACTACTTGTAACATGTGTAACTATGCCACTTTAAAATAGTTACCATTGTTTTTAAACAAAGGCTACCAATCTTGTATTAGTAAGTTATAAGCTAGCTCCTAATTGTGATGTGGTGAGCTAAACATTGTTACCGATCCTGAAGTTCATAATTTTCAGCTTCTAGAGAACATTCATCCATGCTGAGTATTGGATAGCCAGTTTCATCACTTTTGACTGCAACAGTGGCACTAATGGAAAGGGTTTTAACAAGCACTTCAGATATTGTGAATCGTCTGTGGAAAAGCAAAAAGATCAGGGCATTATTTGACCTCCAAAATAATAATAAAAAAATAAAATAAATAACTTGACCAGTGACTTCTTTAACCAGGTATGGTACCGTACTTAATAATTTAATTCATGGAAATATTATGTGATAATAATTAAATAATATTACATTTAAAAATAATAAAACTCCGTTTAAATTCTTGGGGTCTAATTTTAGGCAGACCCTTATTAACAAAAATGTGGTGACAAGTCAAACCACATTGGTTCTTCTATCCTTCTGTCTAACTGATTAAATACATCTCTATATATTGTTGTCTTCTGTTGTCATGTAAATTCTATAGTTGATTTTAGTATTGTTATTTTTGCATTGTTGTAGTAAATTAAAATGCAAAAACTTCCATTTGCTTTGGTCACCCATGTGCCATGTGCATGTATAAAAATGTAACCTGGTATAGTATGCTTCAGTCCATTGTTTAGTCATAAATGCACAGGGTGTTTGTGTTTTGTGTGTTAACACAGAAGCCTACTAATCATGATATAATTTGATGCACAGTCCTGTACAGAATAATTGGCACCCCTGCTCAATATAATCAAAGAAAGGCTGTAAAAATAAATCTGCATTGTTTATCCTTTTGATCCTTCTTTCAAAAAGTTAACAAAAAACATTACCTTTCATTGAAGAAAAACAACTGAAAAGACCAGAATCACAGATCTTGCGAATTTCAAAGTCACTGTCCTATATATATATACACATACAGGTTAATCTCAATAAATTAGAATGTCATGGAAAAGTTCATTTATTTCAGTAATTCAACTCAAATTGTGAAACTAGTGTATTAAATAAATTCAGCTCACAGACTGAAGTAGTTTAAGTCTTGGTTCTTTTAATTGTGATGATTTTGGCTCACATTTAACAAAAACCCACCAATTCAACAAATTATAATACTTCATAAGACCTTCATAAGAAAAATTTACTAAATTGTTGGCCTTCTGGAAAGTATGTTAATTTACTGTATATGTACTCAATACTTGGTAGGGGCTCCTTTTGCTTTAATTACTGCCTCAATTCAGCATAGCATGGAGGTGATCAGTTTGTTCCACTGCTGAGGTGGTCTGGAAGCCCAGGTTTCTTTGATAGTGGCCTTCAGCTCATCTGCATTGTTTGGTCTCTTCTTTCTCATCTTCCTCTTGACAATACCTCATAGATTCTCTCTGGGGTTCAGGTCTGGTGAGTTTGCTGGCCAGTCAAGCACACCAACAGCATGGTCATTTAACCAACTTTTGGTGCTTTTGGCAGTGTGGGCAGGTGCCAAATCCTGCTGGAAAATGAAATGAGCATCTTCAAAAAGCTGGTCAGCAGAAGGAAGCATGAAGTGCTCCAAAATTTCTTAGTAGACAGGTGCAGTGACTTTGGTTTTCAAAAACACAATGGACCAACACCAGCAGATGACATTACACCCCAAATCATCACAGAACTGGACTTCAAGCAACTTGGGTTATGAGCTTCTCCACTCTTCCTCCAGACTCTAGGTCCTTGGTTTCCAAATGAAATACAAAACTTGCTCTCATCTAAAAAGAGGACTTTGGATCACTGAGCAACAGTCCAGTTCTTCTTCTCTTTAGCCCAGGTAAGACACCTCTGACGTTGTCTGTGGTTCAGAAGTGGCTTAACAAGAGACAACTGTATCCAAATTCCTTGACACGTCTGTGTGTGGGTGGCTCTTGATGCCTTGACCCCAGCCTCAGTCCATTCCTTGTGAAGTTCACTCAAATTCTTGAATCGATTTTGCTTGACAGTCCTCATAAGGCTGTGGTTCTCTCGGTTGGTTGTGTATCTTTTTCTTCCACACTTTTTCCTTCCACTCAACTTTCTGTTAACATGCTTGGATACAGCACTCTGTAAACAGCCAGCTTCTTTGGCAATGAATGTTTGTGACTTCCCCTCCTTGTGAAGTGTGTCAATGATTGTCTTCTGGACGACTGTCAGAACAGCAGTCTTCCCCATGATTGTGTAGCCTAGTGAACCAAACTGAGAGACCATTTTGAAGGCTCAGGAAACCTCTGCAGGTGTTTTGAGTTGATTCGCTGATTGGCATGTCACCATATTCTAATTTGATGAGACAGTGATTTGGTGGGTTTTTGTTAATGTGAGCCAGATCATCACAATTGAAAGAACCAAAGACTTATATATATATATATATATACACACAACGATCAGGCATAACATTATGACCACTGACAGATTGTGAATAACACTGATTAGTGTGAATAACACTGATTATCTCTTCATCATGACACCTGTTTGTGGATGGGATATGTTAAGAGGTAAGTGAACATTTTGTCCTCAAAGTTGATGTAAAAGAAAGGAAAAAAAGAGCGAGTTTGACAAGGGCCAAATTATGACGGTTATAGGACTGGGTCCAAAACTGCAGCTTTTGTGGGGTTTTCCCTGTATGCAGTGCTCAGCATCTATCAAAAGTAGTCCAAGGAAGTAACAGTGGTTTATGGTGACAGGATCATGGGCGCTTAAGGCTCACTGATGCACGTGAGGAGCGAAGGCTGGCCTGTGTTGTCCGATCCAACAGACAAGCTACTGTAGCTCAGATTGCTCAAGAAGTTAATGCTGGTTCTGATGGAAAGGTGTCAGAATGCACAGTGCATCCCAGTTTGTTGTCTATGGGACTACATAGCCACAGACCAGTCAGGGTGCTCATGCTGACCCTTGTACACCACAGAAAGTGCCAACAGTGGACATGTGAGCATCAGAACTGGACCACAGAGCAATAGAAGAAGGTGGCCTGGTCTGATGAATCACACTTCCTTTGACATTACATAGATGGCTGGTTGCGAGTGTGGCTATGGGAAAGAAGGCAAGCCGGCGGAGGCAGTGTGATGCTGTGGGCAATGTCCTGTTGGGAAACCTAGGGTCCTGCATCCTTGTGGATGTTACTTAGACATGTAGCACCTAAGCATTGTTGCAGGCCATGTAAACCCTTTCATGGAAACAGTATTCCCTGGTGGCTCTGGCCTCTTTCAGTCTCAAACTAAAACTCAAACTATCCTCCTCAGCATGCGTTAAGAAAATATACACATTATACTTACCCAACTATCATGATTCCAGACACATAAAGTTGTGGGATTTGAACTGCTATACTGATTCCAGTTCCAGAAACAAAATTCTGCTTTGAATTAAAATGATCAAATTTTATCTTCATTCTGTCAAGAATAAAAAATATTAGAGATTAACAAAGCATATGGCTTAATTTGAAAATCAATTACATTTGGACACTGTTGGAACACTGGTCTCACCCTTTAAAACTATACTCAACCTCTTCTGTACCAGCTTGATCTTTATTTTCCATATTTTTGAGCACCTGCTTAATACCATTGGTTACAGCTGTCAAAAAAAAAAACACACAAACTTTTGCATTGTATAAGCTTCAAGGTTTATAATGCCATGAAAGAAAAAACTATCAGAGATGAGAATTTACAATGAAAATGCATTATCTCTGTGATTAATGAATAAAATATTACTAAGATTTTGTTCTATAACATCATTGTAATGAAGTCACGTTAGTCACTGTTTAAAAGCCAGATAATGATGGTCAGTCACAAAAGTGTTTACTTACAAAGTTCCCAGAGAAGTGCAAAAATATCACTGACAGACCTAGAGTCTCCATTTATACTCATGAAAGATTTTAATAGTCAGAACTTTTAATAGAGCAGTAATCACTGAAACACAAGGAATTAGGAATGAAGATTTTATAGAGAACAATCCCTTATGTTTACGAAATGATGGATCAAATACTTATTTACTCCCAGGGTATGGGACATACTAAACAAGTGATTTAACAATCTGTCAACCCGATATATTTTTAGACCTCTCATGGAAAGTTTGGCATGACCTCAGAGGAAGTGACTACGGTCCAAATATTATAACCATATATAACCATAAAAATCCTCTGTTATGAAAGATATGTCTAGATGCTATTAAGAACTTCACAGAAATGCTTATATGATAGCCAGGAGTGACATAATGGGGGGTGCCAATGGAAGCAAGTATTAGGGATTCTATCATAGAGGACTCAAAGTAGCACTGAGTGGTAAACTCCAGGAATAGTTAGACACACTGGCAACACAAGAGGGAAAGGAAGCACGATATAAAGAGAGAAGAGAACCTGAGCAACAGGTGAGCACACTCAGACAAATGAGGACTTAACAAGGACTAAACAAAGGGGCGTAGTCTTAATTCAAAATTAAATATTAATAAATCCACCTCTGATAATCCCAGGTTGCTATGGTCAGGCAGGTTTGTTTATGCATTAAACTTGTGGCCATGAGAAACATATGTTGTTCCCTCAACATAGGATCTCGAGGGCACGACTTCACATCACGTGGCCACAACATTTTATCATGTGTTAATTAGTTAGACTTTTTGGTGCATATGGCTTTTTTTATTTTTTTTATCTACCATCATGAAAATAATTTCATTATACTTTGGAAATTAATATCAGGTGCAGAGGTAATAGTTACAGTCGTTCAATTAATCACTGGCCAGTTCAGCTGATCAGCCGTAAAATAGTTATTCTGTCAAACATTCTCTATAAATATAACTATTAATTCATTTTAAGCTACATATTTCCCTTACACTCATACCACAATTACTTTTCCCAGTTGTTCACCGTATTGGGCATACATTTCCTCACTTTCAGAATTAAATTTTTGCTGTCATTTTCTGATTTTAGGCCATTTGCCATATCTGATTCCATTTGACCATTCTTTATGTGTTATAAATATGAGTTGTTAGTATTGTAACAACATATAGTAGATTGGTGTCTTACCATAATCAAGTCCCTCTTGAGTTATTGAGACTTTCACTCCAGGTTGGTTACCTGTAATCACTGGGACCAGAGTCAAGAGAACCAGAGCACACAACATCATTTCCTCACAGACCTATGAGAGAAATACATGGGTATTTGCTAAGACAAAATAACCCTGAGACACATGCAATCTGCCCCAGTCTAACTGCTGTCTAATCAATCTTGAAAGCAGCTAAATAATATTTTTTTTGCATTTCACCACGAGACATTGTTTTGATATAAGGGCAAAGACAGGTGTAAAAAAAGGCTAAATCAATCAATCAATCAATCAATCAGGAGAATTCCTGCTCAATCATTTTAAGTCAAAATGTATCCTGCTATCCCAGAGAATCAAGCAATGGCAAATATTAACCTGGGTTTTGTCTTGCCTTCCAAGTCTCCAACAACAGTGGGATTCATTTGAAGTGAAAGAGGGTGACACATTAAAACCCTACACTGACTACAGGGACAGAAAAATACCACTGTCAAGCAGTGTTAGGCAAGTTGCTTTCAAAATGTAATACATTGTATATTACTTATTCATGTCTTTTGAAAGTAACAAGTTACATTACAATATTACTCTCTCTGAACTGTAATGTGTTACACTACATTTGAGCAGAGGTGGACAGTAACGAAGTACATTTACTTGAGTTCTGTACTTAAGTACGCTTTTTGAGTATCTATACTATACTTGTGTATTTTTTCTGGAAACTTGCTACTTCAACATCACTACATTTGACAAATATCAAATATCATACTTTTTACTCCGTTACATTTATATTAAGGTCCATAAGCAGAAAGTCGTTATATGTAGTAGTTTTTCCAGTGTGTGCATTTTCAGATTCTCTGAACCCCTTTTTTTTCTGTGAAAAATCCATCCTGCGATCTGCCAGGAGCTTCCAGGGTTGCAAAGCCATACATTATTTCTAAGCCTGCAGTTTTCCACGTAGCTTTCAATGAATGTTGGGCTGATTTTTTTACACAAATCTGGCAACCTCGGTACCTTCCTCGCTAAACTAAACATCTGCGCTACTGCACAGCCTGCTCTAAAAAGGCAAATGAGATTATAAGAGACGAAAAAGTCACATTTATAGTGTGGTGTGATCATCTGTGTGTTCATCACATTGATTTTAAAGACCCAACTGTACTGTATGGGATGCCATACGTACGCCAAGATCACCAAATTACCTACACCTTGATCTACTGTACATGACAAAGAAAATGTTTAGTTTTTAATTTTTGTGAACTCACATGTGTATGTGTTAACTCATAAAAGCTCTTTGTAAAATTAACCAAGTTTTACTATAGTAATTAGTTTAACGGTAAAATCACAGTTTTCATAAATGTACTATTCTCTCACTATAGTAACCATAATAATACTATTTGTAGTAAAACTACACAAATTGAACAGTTTCATTATAGTAACTATAGTTTAATATCTGTAGTTAAACTATGGCAATGCAAATGGTAGGCTAATATATCCGTCAAAAATGGCTGCTTTTACCATATAAAAAACCTCAGGCCTACTGGTAAATTGCTGTTAAAAACTGGTCAAGGAAGTATATAAATCTGAACATTATTTTATTGTCGAAATACTGCACATAAATACTTACATAATGAGTATGTTCCAGTTTTCTAAAAAGACTAAAGATTTGTTTTCTTTTCAATGTTTGCTTTGTTTGGCTAAAATGTACCATATCCTATCCTTCAATATCTCTTTGAAAAATAACTTTGTAACTTTTAAACAATAGTCAGCTGCAAATATGTCTTGACCCCAAAAATATTCTAACAAAAGGTTTCTCAGGGGTTTACAGTAGTATCAAATGTACTTAAAAATATACTAAAGGTTTACCAAAGTTTGACTCCAAGAAAGGCCCCATTTTAAAAATGGCAGCCGCCAGGTCCTTAAAATGACCATTACTCCTTTGTATTCCTCCTAGACCAGAAATATCGGTGCCTGATACATGTTTTGCCCATGTAATATTCTAATTAGCATATTTGCATGATAGATAAGTGATTACAAGTCCAATTATATATTAAAGCAATTGGTTACAAGCATATTTATGGTAAAAATAAGTACAATTTCCCTTAAGTACAGGTAAAAAAATAAAAAAAAGAATATCATGGAAAAGTTCTTTATTTTTTTGTAATTTAATTTAAAAAGCAAACTTTTTTATATTCTAGATTCATTGCACACAAACTGAAATATTTAGTTCTGATGGTTACGACTTACAGATTCAGTCTCTCAAAAAAAAAAAAAAAAAAAGTATAATATTTTCTCAAAGATCAATCAAAAAAAGACAGTTACAAAAAATAAAGACAGTTTCTGTTACAAAACAGAAATGTTCAAGATCTCCAAAGTAGGTTTAATAATGCACTCAATACTTGGTTGGGGCTCCTTTTGCAATTACTGTCTGTGGCACTGCAGGTTGCTTTGATGGGGCCTTCAGCTCCTCTGTATTGTTTTTCAAATGTTACTTATCTTCCTTTTCACAATACCCCATAGATTCTCTGTGAGGTTCAGGTCAGGTGAGTTGGCTGGCCAATCAAGCACAGTAATATCATGGTCAGCAAACCACTTGGAAGTGGTTTTTCCACTGTGGGTAGGTGCTAAATTCCTGCTGCAAAATTAAATGAGCATCTCCATAAAGCTTGTCAGCAGATGGAAGCATAAAGTGCTCCAAAATCTCCAGAGCATTGACTCTGGACTTGATAAAACACAATGGACCAACACCAGCAAACGCCACAGCACCCAAATCATCACTGACTTCAGAAACTTCACACTGGACTTTGGATTCTGTGCCTCTCCAGTCTTCCTCCAGACCTTGATTTGAAATGCAAATGCAAAATTTACTTTCATCTGAAAAGAGGACTGTAGACCACTGTGCAACAGTCCAGCTCTTTTTCTCCTTAACTTAGGTGAAATGCTTCTGATGTTGTTTCTGGTTCAGGAGTGGCTTGGTTCTAGGAATGTGACCGCTGTAGCCCTTTTCTTGAAGATGTCTGATCGTGATGACTCTGGATGCGCTGACTCCGGCTTCAGTCCACTCCTTGTGAAGCTCTCTCAAGTTCTTGAATCGGCTTTTCCTGACAATCTTCCCAAGGCTGAAGTCATCCCTGTTGCTTGTGCACCTTTTCCTATCACACTTTTTCATTCCAGTCAACTTTCTATAAATATATTTTGATACAGCACTCCGTAAACAGCCAGACCTTTCAGCAATGACGTGTGTCTTACTCTCCTTGTGGAGGATGTTGATGATTGTCTTCTGGACAACTGTCAAGTCAGTAATCTTTCCCATAATTGTGGTTGCATGTTCTGAACTAGCCCAGGAGGTATCCAGTATTTATACTCATAATTAATAAAACTAATCAAGCTCAAAATAGAATATTCAAATTTTTTGAGATACTGAATTTTTTTCCCTAAGCTATAAGTCGTAACAAACAGAATTAAAACAAAAAACTCTTGAAATATTTCTGTTTTTGTGCAATGAATCTAGAATATACAAAAGTTTACTTTTTTGAATTAAATTACAAAAAATAAAGAACTTTTCTTTTTTTAAGTAGTCAAGGATGAATTTTGTTTGAGCAAAATGGGAAGCAGGAACCTGACTCGACTCTGGAGGGTCAACGGGAACCTGACTCGACTCTGGAGGGTCAAAGAGAACCTGACTCGACTCTGGAGGGTCAACTGTGGCTGTCATCTTGTGCCATGACTCTGGACCAGCGGCCATCTTGTGCAGTGGCGCTGGGCCGGCGGCCAACATCGATCTTCCACTGAGATTGATGTTGTAGGAAGAACACGAATTCCCAGAAATCAAAAGCCTCGAATTGATCCAACTCCCTTCTTGGCACCGGGTCATCCAGACCGGCGTTGAAAATGTCCTTTAGGGCCACATCATTATATCCCATACCATCCGCCAGGGTCCAGAACACATGTGCCATAGCACCCACCTCATTGCCCTCTTGGCAGAGGGTGGTTAATTTTATATATTTCGCCCTCCGCTCCACCATACTGGCTGGGGAACGGGAATGAAGTCCCACACCGCTGGATCTCAACATTGATGAAGTCCTTCTGTTAAGTTAGGGAACCCAGAGAAACACAGGAGACGAGAGATCCAAACGCAGTGTGGGTTTTAATGGGTAATCCAAATCAGAATCCAACAAGCAGGGGTCAAAACCAGAAATCAATCCAAAACAAACAAACAACAGGGATAGGAACAGGAACAGGAACAGGAAACTCGGAAGACGAGGAAACTCGGAAGGCGAGGAAACTGGGTGACGGAAAGAAAGGACTCCATGAAAACAAACAGAAACAGACCGTTAATATAGGCAGGCTAATGACTATCAAGTGAAGACACCTGAGTGCAATTAACAGGAGTGCAGTTACTGTGATGAAGGGACAAGGCTTTGTGGGAATTGTAGTGCCTGCGGTGAGGTGCCTATGCCCTATGGGGAAGTGAGACCACTAGTGGAGACTCAGGGAAACAGAGACCAGACAGCGTTACATAAACGCGCATATCAACCCGATCACTTTATTTAGCGTTCATGTTAACACTACGTTCAGATTTGTCAATCAGAATGAAATATTTGCGATGGAAGGAAAAAGTGTCCATGTAAAAATACCTAGTGTATTCAGTAGGTTGCATTAGTGGCATAATGTACTGTAAGTATACAACATTTTGACAATAAAACAATGCATTTACTTTTTACTTTTGATACTTAAGCACTTTTAAAAGCATGTACTTTCATACTTTTACTTAAGTAAAAACCAGTCTTTACAACTTTCACTTGTAGTGGAGTAGTATAGGCTATTACCAGTAGCATCTGTAGTTTCACTCAAGTAATGAAGTTTTTAGTGTATTTGAGTTACTGTTTAGGTACTTTTACTTTCAAGCACAAACCACAATTACATTCAGAAATAGTGGTACTGTAAATAAAGCAGAATGTTATAGGCCGTAAACACAATAGTTAGCCAATAGGCTATTTTAGTTCTCCTCACTCCACAACAATTCCTTTAAATTTAACAGAATTTACAACAAAACAAGAATGAAAAATACAAGCTGCTAAACAAGCCAAAACAAATTAATTTATAGCAAAACTGAAAGCAAACTCATTTTTCTAATGCAGCCTACCTCTCTCATCCGGCCCAAATCCAAATGTTTCCATATTTGCGATGTATTTGATTACTAAACTTCTACTAAGTAAATTATGTAAACTATTTATTATGTAAATCAGGCTTTATACATAACGCGCCTTCCGCAAAAAAAAAGAAAATGCAAATGCTTGGCCCGAGCTCAGGCTGAACGGTGTGGATTCTGGAAAGCTGATTGGCTGGTCTAGCTGGTTTAAGATTAATGTAGTCTGTTTTTAGCATGCAGCTTATAGCACATGACATCACCCAACACTCGTTCCCTTATCTCACGGAACCGATGTTCAGAGGTGGAAAAGAATGAAAATATTCTACTCAAGTAGAAGTACATTAATCACATTTTACTTAAGTACAATTAAAAGTTAAAGTCTAAAAATCAACTCAGAGTAAAAATTACTTAATTACATATTAACAGTTGGAGGGAGGCAAAAATGGGACAGGCCAAGGGTGTCGAACTCAGTTCCTGGAGGGACACAGTCTAGATTAAGACTAGGCCGGACTTAAAATGCACTTTAATCCATGCGTAGAATTTATACCCATTGCACCATCTCGGCGTAATGATACGTTTGAGACTAAATCTTATGCATAGTCAGAGGTAGGTGTAGAGAGAAAACTCATGATTTGCTCAGAGATTATTCGATTTTAGAATTCACGTCTGTAAGTTAATTATTTCTGCAGACATGAACTGTAATTTTTATGGTCTTTTCAGGCAGGATAAGCATTATAATAGCTTATATTTACTATAGTAAACAGTAAATTACATGTAACGTAACTTAACCATCACCTTAAAATAAAACGTACTGTACCATAATTTTCAATTGCTAAATAGTATAATCAAATAAACACATTGCTTATTTTTTTATTATTATTATGTATATGTAAGATGTACTCACACTGCTTTCACTCATTACTAATAACCAATGTTACAATGTTTCAAAATCTAAAAGACATTGGAGACAGTATACGCTTACCTGAGGAGGCTTCCACTATGAAATGGTAGTACTTATAAGAAAACTGTTATTGGGCAGGAATGGCAGATGTTTTTATAGGTTGGAGTGTTGAGATAAGCACTGCTCCCATCTTCAGGTTTTTCATAGTCCTATAGTTGATTTGCACTCATCACAAAGGTATCTTTACACTCTGCAAATGTGCATGCTGTATGTATGTAATTCATGTAAATCAACAGTTCAAGTAGTAAAAGTTTTTAAGATAAAGATATTTAAGACATTCAGATAAGCCCTGCTTCTGTCTTCATGTTGTATTCTGGTTCTCAGTATCTTTGCTCTCCATGCAAAGTGGTCATGGTCAAAAGTTTATGATTAATGCAACTGTCATACTGTATTTACCTTCTATGGCTCAACCAGGTCTCTTATCCTGGCCAGTCTTGTAAACCAATAAGCCTGCTTTGATGGAGTGAAAAAAGGCCTCCAGACTTACAGGTAAGCATAATTTTCATGACTATGTAGTATGGTGAATATTGATGGCAGAAACGACAGCCAGTACCAAACTAACGCTCATTCAAACACCATAACTTAGCCTGCTGTAATCATAGCAAAACATAATCTAATTTTGTGTTCTGTTTTAAAAATCTGTTTTGTTAAATCATTAATGTGCACTACACTATTATTTTTGTTATTATTATCTGTGTCATAAGAACAATAGTTTTAAACAGAATATTGTGTAAATGTATCAAATTAGCTCAAAAGGGAAAGTATAAATAATTAAAATTATTTATATCAGCTACCAGTAGTAACTGTAACAGAATTAATATTGCCATCAACTTGTTCGTCCAGCAAACATTCAGTGTAATTTCATATCATCAGAAATTATATTTTCATGGCTGCAGAAAATAACGTTCTTACATTATTAATGCATTAGAGCAGTGGTTCCCAACCTTCTTTTCATAACCTCCCCCCCGTACACGTATGACAATGTATATATATATATATATTGTCGCGGGCTGAAGAATCACACGGCAGGCTGTAGTGAAAGTTTAAAGCCCAGGAGGGTGTATTTATTAGTGGTTGTGAACGTGAAGGTGCCAGAAGTGTCCGGTGCTCGTCCTCGGTGCTGCGTGATCCTGTTTGCCGGCCGGCTGAGTGCAAGGGGAATCGGGGTCCGGTGCTCAGGTGGCAGGCTGGTTGGTCACTCGCTTTCTGGAGAGATAAGAGACACAACATTAGCTGGCGATCTTCTGGAGAGCTTTCTCACCCGTGTCTTCCCGGGTGCAGCTTTTGTAGTCGCCCTTTGAGCGTCTTCAGCTGGGACCGATCAGCCCACGGTGATTGTGTGCAGGTGGATCTCCTCCGTTGCCAGGGCGACGCTGATAGGTGCCCAGGACACGGCTCACAATATATATTAGGGCTGGGCAAGTTAACACGCCAACAATTGATCAGGCTATATTATTATTATATACAAACACTATTACAAATAGAGATGGGTTCAATAGGGCTGCTATCAGTATTCTTGTAACGTTGATTCATTACCCTTTGGACAAAACCACATATCATCCAAATCATCTACGAAGTGGATGTCAGCAAGGATCCAGAATCAAGAGATCATTCAGAAGCAGTTTGTCCTGGGTGAAAAACTAAACCTGGTGGTTTCAGCATCACTTGGGCAAGACTAAATACATTTAAATTGAATTAAGATGGTTATGTGTTTCAGGTCATCCTGACCATTCTGCTGTCCTGGATGTAAGGCCATGCTGGAACTGCATTTCTCATGGTTGGAAGATTTGTGCAGTGGTATCCAGACATATAACGCCCTGTATTTGAGGGAACCGAGGTTACGTTAGTAATCGAGTACGTTTTATTGTTTTGACTATAGTAACTAGGGTTGGGATGATATGCTAATCTGCCGATTCAATACTATCCCAATACTTGTGTGCCGATTCAATATATATTGCCATAATTGAGTATTGTGATGATATAACTATTGCAATTAGTGATAAATTGTCTTTTTAAAATTGTTTTTATTTGTTTATGTTTGTGTAGATTTGAGGGAAAGATGAAAAATAAGGAAGTCTAGGAGTGACTGAAGAAGACAGCAGTGAGGGAAGGAAGTAATCACCAGAATGTAAGTTCTTTGAGAATGTGTGCATTGTTTATTACAAGTTGTGTTTTCATTTAAACGTAGCAATGAACACTGTTACGGATCACACTGGAGACAGAGGAGTAACAGATGAAGTGATTTATTAAAGACACAAGCAGAGGAGCAGGAAGTGAGGAGTGGATGGGCGTTGGGATCCGTGCCGGGAAGGTAGTGACTTCTGGAAGGGTAGGTGAACCACACACTTGCACTTTAGGGGAATCGGTATCTTCGGAGGCAATCCTTAGAGAGAGGGTAGAAGAGGAGTTAGTTCTAATAATAAGCATACAGGAATGATCTTGTCGCGAACGTGACCAGACGATGACTGAGTGCGTGTGTGTGGCTTTTATGGTGCAGCGCTGATGAGTGGGTGATGAGGAGCAGGTGGTGATGACTAATATTCAGGTGAGGGTGTGCGCTGTGATTTTGTGGAGGTGGAACCTGGCGTGTTTGTAACAGTACCCCCCTCCCCAGGGCCCGCTCCTGAGGGCCGGGGACCCCGACGACGTGGTGGGCGTCCTCTTCCCCTGGGAGCTGGTCGGTTGGGGTGACTGGCATGGAAGGTTTCCAGTAAGGCGGGATCCAAGATGTCGTTGCGTGGGACCCAGGAACGTTCCTCTGGACCGTATTAGACATTAAGAATGAAACATGGCGGCAGATGTGTTGGGTGGTTTGTCAGGCTCCACTTCAATACTTTCTACTAAATCATTATTTTCAATATTTACTGGTTTAAGAACAAAACAAAGAAACCGGTTAAATAATAATTATAGAGATGAAGGAAATGTTTGCGTATTTCTGCTTTGCTGTTGGCTTCTGTTGTTGCCACTTGGACAACACCTAAGCGCAAACAAACAGTTGTCCCAGGCTGACAACCATCAGTCAGTAAATACGAATGGATTACCGAGATTAAACTTCTTTGGACATGGATACTTTGTCATCTACTCGATCACCAGACAATCTGATCACCCCCGTCGCGGCACGCCGAGTAAACTAAACATTGCCATTTGCTCGAACATCAAATAAATTGAACTCACCCATCGCGGCAAGCTGAGAAAGCGGGATTACCAGAGAGGATGCAATTGGCGTGATTTCGGTGTTCTCTTGACTTTGATTTTGCTGTCTGGGGACGTACAATTGAATCCAGGCCCATTTGCTGTTGGCCTTTCCCCGGAGGGTGCACCGGCGGGTGGATTGCGCGTGCAGCGGCTGACCTCCGGACGGACGGACGTCTTCCCCGAGGTAATAGGAACTCCATACGGTGTCCAGTAAGGAAGCAACGAAAATTTAGATTTTTTCAGACTGTAAATCACGCACGGGTAATATGGGAGCCTATGTCTAAACCTAAGGGTATTCTAGGTGGACATTTGAATATTCGGAGTATATTGCCTAAACGGGATCAGATCCAACATCTGTTAACTGACTCTAATTTAGATTTTTTTAGCGTTGAGCGAAACGTGGCTGAACAGTAATATCCAGACCAGTATGATTGATGTCCCTGGTTACATTTGTCATAGAAAGGATAGAACATCTAAAAAAGGTGGGGGGGGAGTACTATTCTATGTTAGAGACACTCTGAAATGTAATGAAATCAAACTGGATACACCATTAGAATGTTTGGCTTTGGAATGTTTTGACGAGCACGAGCAAGTAAAACTATGATCGATCTGATAGTTACTAACAGACCACAGAGAATCATTAGAACTTATAATTTACTAACAGGGCTCTCCGATCACAATATGATCATGGTTGTACGGAAACTCACTAAACAGCGTTTACCCAAATTTACGAACAAAAGTAAACAAGGGAACCTGGGTATCCCCAAAAATTAGTTGACACAAGTTAAAAATGATTTAGATCATTTAGATTGGAATAATGTTTTACAATCGAATGATTTAGAAAATTGTTGTAACTCTCTGATGAAAAACCTCACAAATCTGATTGGGAAATATAGTAAGACATTCAAAGGCACGCAACGAAAAGCCTCCTTACCATGGCTGAACAATGACACTCGTCAGCTAATGAAAAAGAGAGACTATGCATTGAAAAAAGCGCTGCTCTCCAAAACAAATACTGATTTTCTCATCTTTAAAGGATTGAGAAATGCAGTAGTTAGAGAACTGCGTAAAGCAAAGACAGCCTATTTTATGCAATTGATTGAGGATTCGGAAGGAAATAGTGCATCCCTTTGGAAGCACCTCAATAGCCTTACTAAACTTAAGCCTAGTCAAGAAAAAACAATAGCTGAGTTGGAAGTGAATGGAGTTATCAGCACTAACAATTCAGCTATTGCAAATGAACTTAATAATTTCTTTATTCAGTCTGTTGAGGAGCTTGCTGAGACTTTTGAACCAGCAACCTTATCACAGACTACAAAGTCTGACCAATCAGATCTTTTTTCAAATTAAAGAGGTTAGTCAGGAAAAAGTACATAAAATTATTAATAAATTAAATAAATCTAAGGCAAAGGATGTATTCGGGTTGGACACTGCCTTTATTACAACTTACTGCTCTGCTTTGATTAAACCTGTAACCCACCTTGTAAACCTTTCCATCAGAGTGGGCAAATTCCCACAAAGTTGGAAACAAGCCATTATTACACCGATTTTCAAGGCTGGCGCAAAGAATCAAGCAAACAACTACAGGCCAATCTCAATACTGCCGGCTTTCTCCAAAATTTTAGAGAAAATTATCATCGAACAGTTAGTAGAACATCTTGAAGGTAACAAACTTATCAATTCTAAACAGTTTGGATTCAGAGCAGGGTATTCTACAGAAATGGCTTATTGCTACCTTACCGAGAACATTAAGAGTAAGTTGGACAAGGGTAATGTTGTGGGAGCTGTGTTTATAGACCTAAAAAAGGCCTTTGACACCGTGAACCACAACATACTATTGAATAAACTTACCACCTTCAACTTCTCTGAACATGCTATCGGCTGGTTTGCATCATATTTGGAGCATAGAGAGCAACGTGTTAAAATAAACACCGAACTCTCAACATCATTACAATCCACAATGGGTTTTCCACAGGGCTCCATTTTGGGGCCTCTGCTCTTTAGTCTATATATAAACAACTTACCTACATGCTGTCAGTCAGCCAACTGCCAAATGTATGCTGACGATACAGTAATTTATGCTTCAGCTAGGACACCAACTATAGTAGCAGAGACCCTGACTAAGGAAATGGAGGGTATATCCCAGTGGCTTAAAGAAAATCATCTGACGCTTAACGTCAAAAAGACGGTATCTATGTGCTTCTCAATTAGAGGAAAAACTAAATGTACTATTAAAATAGATCAAGAAGCCATAGAGGAAGTTGAGGAATTAAAATTTTTAGGTATTATTCTGGATCCCCAACTCAAATTCAATACACACATTAACAAACTCTGTAAGACTGTTCGGACAAACCTAAACTGTTTTAGAATGATTAGGCATCATATACCTGTCAAAGCAGCTTTGCTGTTTTTTCATGCTATGATACTTTCTCATTTATCTTATTGTGTTACTGTATGGGGCCAAGCCTCCCAGACAACAGTCAAACCCATCATGTCATTATACAAACAAGCACTGAAAATAATGGATCAGAAACCAATTATGTGGCATCACTGTTTGATTGTACAGAAATACAAGCTTTTAAATTTTGACAGTTTTATTAAGTTCTCTTTTCTTAAGCTGATTTTTAAATGTATAAATAATCAAGCTCCAGCCGTACTCTGTCCTTTTATGATAAAAATAAACACAAGGAGAGTTGCCACTAGGAGAGCAGCGGGTGGCAACTGCATAGCAGAGGGGCGCAAAACCACTTTTGGCCACTCAAGTTTTTCAGTGATAGGGACCCATTTTTGGAATGATTTACCAACGGAAATAAAAACAGAAACCAACCTGAAAACATTTAATAGAAAGGTGAAACACTGACTGAAAGAAAATCAAATATGTGGACATTGACTCATTTTTGTTGCAATCTATTGTCTGTGCTGGATGTGATGTGTTGTGTAATGTGGTCGGGATTGTGTAAAATGTTAATGTTAGTGTTTATAAGGTATTTGTTGCATGATTGTGTAGTTTACACTACGTAGTTTTTATATAATTATATATTTGGTATATGTTTTTTTTAGAAAGGCCTGACCAGGGACTGGGGTTGCAAATTAGCCTATTGGCTAGAAACCTTTTATGCAACACATTTACACATATGTTATGGCTTTGTCTATGATAATTATGTATGTAACAATGTGCGCTGCATTGTCCCTGATAAATAAACTAATAAATAAAAAAATAAAAATATCCTTCCCAGTCCACAAGGTATTCCAGCTGCCCACCACGCCGCCGGGAGTCTAGGATATCCTTGACTGAATAAGCTGCGCCGTCATCTAGGAGGAGAGGAGGGGGGGCTTCCGTCTCGCCAGGTTCTGTGGACGGAGAAACAGAGGGATGGTGAGGTTTCAGGAGTGATACATGAAATGTAGGATGAATCTGGTACTCAGGGGGAAGCTGGAGTTTATAAGTGACCGGATTTATCTGCTGGGTGATGGTGAACGGGCCTCAGACCGGCGAAGGTCGGCTGTCGTCCTGCGTCTGCGAAGCGCCCGTTGAAGCTGGTGATGAGCCGCGTCCCAGACCCTCTCGCTCTCCCGGAACCAGTAGTCGACTGCGGGAACATCCGAGGGCTCTCCAGACCAGGGGAATAGAGGTGGCTGGTAGCCGAGTACGCACTGGAAGGGTGTGAGTCCGGTGGTGGGTTGACGGAGGGAGTTCTGTGCGTACTCGGCCCACCCCAGGAACTGGTTCCAGGAGGTCTGGTGGCCGTGACTGAAGGTACGGAGGAAGCGTCCGATCTCCTGGATCTCCACGATGTCTTCTGGGATGCCGAAGTACCTGAAGACTTAGTTAAACATCAGTTCTGCCGTTTCCATGGCAGTGGGTAGGCCCTTCAGAGGAAGAAGACGACAAGCTTCGTCCATCCGGATGCCACTGCAGTCGATGGTATACCCAAGGAACTGCACTGAGGGTTGATGGAATGAACACTTTCAGACTACCTGAACACTTTTGCTTTCAGGTAGAGCTGGTAGTCCCTCAGGCATTGCAGGACCTCCGCAAGGTGGCGCTGATGTTCTGCCAGGCTCCGGGAGTATATCAGGATGTCATCAATGTAAACTAGGACGAACTGGTGGAGGAAATCCCGGAGCACCTCGTATATGAAATCCTGGAATACGTAGGGGGTGTTGACAAGCCCATATGGCATGACGCAGTACTCGTAATGGCCGGTAGGGGTGATGAAGGCGGTCTTCCACTCGTCCCCCTCACGTATCCGGATGAGGTTATACGCGCTGCGGAGGTCCAACTTGGTGAATACAGTGGCACCACGGAGATGTTCCAGGGCCGCTGGGACGAGGGGAAGTGGATACCGGAACTTCTGAGTTATCTTATTTAAGGATCTATAGTCAATGCATGGCAGCAAACCTCCATCCTTCTTGGTCACGAAAAAGAAGCTGGACGCAGCAGGGGAGGTAGATGGGCGGATGTATCCTTGTGCCAGCGCCTCCTTGATGTAGTCCTCCATGGCCTTCTCCTCGGGAACGGATAGGGGATATATCCGTCCCCTTGGCACTGGTTCACCCGGCAGCAGATCTATGGCACAGTCCCACGGCCGGTGTGGAGGCAGCTTGGAGGCCCGCTTAGGGCAGAAGACATCGCTGAAGGGGGCGTAGCATTGGGGAATGGAGATGGATTGGTTCTCGACAGGGCTTTCAATGGAAGTGGAGTAAACTGGTAGCGGTTCAGGAGGATGGACCAAGGGAACTGGGCAGCCGGAGATACATGATTGAAAGCAAGCTTCGCCCCACTTCAGGATTTCTCCGGTCTTCCAGGAGATCACTGGGTTATGCTGCTCCAAACATGGGTGCCCTAGGATTACGTCAGCGGTGGAGTCCTCCAGAACCAGCAGATGGATTTCCTCATGATGTAGGAGTCCTGTCTGGAGGGAAATGGGACCCACACAGTGACGTACATATTTCTTGCTTAACGGCCTGCCGGTGATTGTGTGGATCTGGTAAGCGGCCGGCGTGGCCGTGGTTGGGAGCCTGAGCTGACGGCAGAGGGCGCCGGAGATGAAGTTGCCGGCTGACCCAGAATCGAGGAGGGCGGAAACTGGAAGAGATACATCAGCGGCAGTAAGTGTCACAACAGTGGTGAGTGGTTTCATCTGGTATCGTGAAGGGAGAATGGCACTCACCATAGGACGAGGAGGACGGACGGGGCACCCAGCAATGGTATGCCCCGGAGCTGCACAGTACAGACACAGGTTTTTGGGCCAGCCATCTCTGACGCTCCGCCATAGTGAGGCGGTAAGAGTCCACAATCATGGGTTCATGGGCTGGTTCTGGGGAGCTGACGTTCTCTGGTGGGCAAAGCGGTGTGGAGGACTGCGCCAGGCCCTGGTGCTCTTCTAAGCACGACGGCATACGAGTGGCGAAGCGGATGGACAGCTGGATGAATCGCTCAAGGCCGATGGTATCCTCGTATGCAGCGAGATGCAACCACACTCTGGGTTCCAGTCCTTGGCGGTAGGTCGTTAGCAAGGCTTGTTCGTTCCATCCACTGGAGGCCGCCAGGGCCTCTCACCTATCAAGGAATCCCAGGCAGGTCTGCCAAATACTTCGCGGAAGTGTTCGATGAAGCTCGAATATGACTGAATCACTGGGTTATTTTGGGTACAGAGCGAATCTGCCCACAGTAATGCTTTGCCTTGCAATTGGGAAATGATGAATGCTACCTTATAGCGGTCCGTTGGATACGAGAGCGGTTGCATCTCCAGGACCAGTGAACACTGAAGCAGGAAACCGCTGCTTTCCTCTGCCGAACCAGAGTAGGGCGCTGGCCTGGCCATGGGACTGGTGAGGAGGGATGACGGCAGGTGAAGGAGGGATGACGGGATGGGCGGAAGTGCTCGCTGGTGGTGGGGATGCAGGTGTTGACATGAGTGTCCGATGGAGTGCATCCACAAGGTCTTGGAAGGGATCCGTGAGGCTCATGCTTGTGTCTCTCGGTGCTGATCCGGTCATCTGTTACGGATCACACTGGAGACAGAGGAGTAACAGATGAAGTGATTTATTAAAGACACAAGCAGAGGAGCAGGAAGTGAGGAGTGGATGGGCGTTGGGATCCGTGCCGGGAAGGTAGTGACTTCTGGAAGGGTAGGTGAACCACACACTTGCACTTTAGGGGAATCGGTATCTTCGGAGGCAATCCTTAGGGAGAGGGTAGAAGAGGAGTTAGTCCTAATAGTAAGCATACAGGAATGATCTTGTCGCGAACGTGACC
Source organism: Carassius carassius (assembly GCF_963082965.1). Lineage (NCBI taxonomy): Eukaryota > Metazoa > Chordata > Actinopteri > Cypriniformes > Cyprinidae > Carassius > Carassius carassius. Next base: position 17,155,041 of record NC_081804.1, read on the forward strand.
AGACGATGACTGAGTGCGTGTGTGTGGCTTTTATGGTGCAGCGCTGATGAGTGGGTGATGAGGAGCAGGTGGTGATGACTAATATTCAGGTGAGGGTGTGCGCTGTGATTGTGTGGAGGTGGAACCTGGCGTGTTTGTAACAAACACAGCAGGTCAAAAGTTTTAAATATATTTTAAAGTATTATTTATTTCTGTAATGTGCAGCTGTAATTGCAGCATCATTCCTCCAGTCTTCAGTGTCACATGATCTTCAGAAATTATTCTAATATACTGATTTGCTGCTCAATAAATTTTTCTGATTATTATCAGTGTTGAAAACAGTTGTGCTGCCCAATATTTTTGTCTACACTACAGTTCAAAAGTTTTGTTTTAATTTTTTTTCTAGGAAGACATTAATAGCAAGGATGCATAAAATTAAATAACAGAATAACAAAATAGTAATTTTACAAAAGACTAGTTTATTATTATTTTTTCAATGTTTTGAACTTTGTATTTATAAAATAATCATTCACAATAAATTCACAATTTACACAATTTTTAGGAGCACAACTGTTTCCATGTGTATGAATAATGTGATTATTTCCAATAATCAGAATTAAAACTTAATCACATTATGGTGTTTACATGTCAAGAGCAAAGATCTTTACTCCCTTTTACATGCAATTTCCATTATTCATATTATTTGAATTGTGGTTACTTTTTTTCAATGCCATTATTCACATAATGTTACCCTACTGCACAGCACGAATGATGGACTCAGAAAGAGTAGGTGCTTTACTGGCCGCTATTTTAATTTGTCTAATGCAAAAACACTTTAGCATGGTTGTATTCCATGCTTTTTCGGCACCATAGAAAGGTGATGACAATGCCACTTCAGCTGGGGTGTCTGCTCTGCTGTCGTGTTCAACTCACCAACTATGAATGAGGGTAAGGAGCAGAAACTGGTGGCAGCAAGTTGTGCTAACAGAGTTTAGCAATTCGGCTCTCCAGAAATGCAAAGTTTTCTTCCGCATCATTTCTAATATGGGGTGCATTTCCCAAAATCAACTATGGTCACAAGTTCCATCATTACCAAAAGAGTTCAGTGGTACTAAAGACTGTAGAAAGGTAACGATGCTTTTGGGAAACGCCCCCCTGCAGATGTGAATGTTCACATCATTCATATATTGTACGTCATGAGCAGATGCACATTTTGGCCAGAGAGGCAATAATGTGATTAGGTGCATGTAAATGCACTGATTGATGATAATCAGCAATGTTTCCCGAGCAGCAAATCACTATATGAAAAAGATCATGTGACACTGAAGACTGGAGTAAAGTTACTGGAAAATTCAGCTTTTCAATAAATACATTTGAAAGTATATTCGAAAAAGAGTATGAAAACTGTTTTTTTATTTTTTTTTTTACAATATTATTTTTGTGCCTGTGTGTGTGTAATTTTGATAAAATAAATTCAGCCTTGGTAAACAGAAGAGACTTCTCTTGAAAACCATAAAAACCCATTAAAATAAATCCAGATTTGTGAAAATACATAAGCAACATTAACAAGATGGTCCTCCCTTTCAGCTGCCAGAGAAGGATGTTGACAGTGCAGGCTCGTGATGAAGAAAAGGAGGAAGAACACATTTAACAATTTTCTCTTAACTTCGACATGTGCTATAATAAAAACAATAAACCTGACTACAAAAATATGCTAAATGTTATTAAAAGATTAAATTTTGCAAGAAATCTGAGTCCCTCACTCTGCACTAGAGGAGCTCTTTGCTGAAGAAGATCAGATGCTTGTTCTTGCATCAAGCCTCCTGTCCTTCCCTCAGAAGAGCCTGTCTTCTGCTGCTGGGGTAAGAAAGACACTCTTCCTCTTCTCTATCAGCTCTCCAGCACCTAACTCTGCCTCCTCAGCACTGTCTGAAAGAGTCTTCTCCACAGTCAGTAATCGGAGATCACAGATTCTTCTGAGAAAGTCAACATGCCAATTTTCCAAAAAACTGTTCAGTTTTTTGGGGTGGGACAAATAATTCAGGAGAGATGCTAGAAATCTCCATATTGTTCATTTTTCTTTTTTTATCTTCTGAGAAGCTGAGGAATTATGGTTCTTTGGTATTTGCAATATTGTTTAGGTTTATCATCTGATAGTGAAGCAGTATTAAATTTGGAGCCCCGCACATGACATGCAAGAAAAAAAATAAATAGTGCGCACGATATACTTATTCGTTCCCTCAATGTACTAAAACGTGCACACGATTACTATTACATTTCCTCTATTTGCTAAATCATCCGCACTATCTACTAATTCTTTCTCTCGATTTATAAATCGTGTGCACGATTTAGCCTATTTTTTTTCCTGCATGACATGTGATTAAAGCACATCACCACCAGACAGTTAGGTGCCTCATATACGACGCTCAGGAAACGATTTAACCTTTTGTTTTTTTTAAAAAAAGGTGAAGTATCTGCTGAATTGTTTCATATCTTTTTATCATGTCTTTATTTTTTTGCACCAAATTATGTAGAGTTGTATTAATATGTGTTCTGACACTTATTAAAGATAATTGACGAACACTGGACTCAGGCTAAAATAATGAATGTTTATGGACAACAGTGGGAGATATTATAAACATGGAATTAGGAACTTAGCTATTTCAATAGGAAAATCCATAGCTTCAAGTAAAAGACAAAATGAATATAAGGACATTAAAGAAATAATGAGATTGTCCAGTAAAGGTGATTTAAATATGCAGGAATGAATAGATTTATCATCATTACAAGAACAACTGGATAAAATTTATGAAGAAAATGCAGAGGGTGCATTTTTCAGATCAAGATATAAATGGTTGGAACAGGGGGGGGAAAACACTAAATATTTTTGTTTAATTTGGAAAAACGGAATGGTGAATTGACTTCAAGTAATTTGTCAATTAATAATACAGTTATAGAGGATCAAAAAAAGATTTCACAGTTTGTTGCTCAGTTTTATAAAGATTTATATACTTCTAAATTAGTATCTTCTGATTTGAATAACTTTCTAAATAGTGTCAAAGATAAAGCCAAAGTTATTGATGATGATTTAAAATTGGAGGAAGTTATAAAATGTATTGGTAACCTTAAAGATAATCGTTCTCCAGGTAATGATGGGCTTGTTAGTGAGTTTTATAAAAGATTTCGAGACAATTTAGCTCCTTTTTTGCTAGCAGTGTTCTTAGAATCCATTGAAAAAGGGGAAATACCCGTCTCTTTAAGACAAGGTGTTATTACATTAATCCCGAAGCCAAACAAAAATATTCTTTATTTAGAAAATTGGAGACCCATTAGTCTATTAAATAAGGATAAAATTATTTGCTCTAATTTTTGCCAAAAGATAGAAACAAGGATTAAAAAGTATCATAGATGGGGAACAGACTGGATTTATTCAAGGAAGATACATTAGTAATTAGATTGATTCTAGATATGGTAGACTACAATGAATATATTTTAGATGATAGTTTTATTTTGTTTATTGATTTTCACAAGGCACTTGATACCATAGAACACCATTTTTTATTCAGAGCAATTGAATTTTTTGGCTTTGGCAGTTATTTTCAAAATGCTATCAAAACCTTATACAAAGGGGAATAAGGCAAGGATGTCCGCTCTCCCCTTTTTTGTTTTTGTTAGCAAAGCAAATAATGACCCTTCACATTAAAAAATTAGATTTTCAAGGAATTGCTGCATTAGGGAGAACATTTACGTTGTGTCAGTTTGCCGATGACACTACCTTATTTGTGAAAGATTTGAATGAAATCATTAAAGCAGTGAACTGTATAAAATGAATTTTCATAAGTATCAGGGTTAAGAATGAATATGAATAAATCAGTTCTGTTTCCTCTCAACAAATGTTTTTTTTTTTTAAAATAATTTCCATAATATTAAAAAAATTAATTATATATATATATATATATATATATATATATTAATTTTTTTATTTATATAAATTTTAAATACCAGTTAAACCTAAGGAATTTTTAGTTGTAATGGATGCAATCCCTCAAAAAGTTTAGTTTCTTCTTAGAAATGCATCACATGAGAAAGACTTGAATTTTGAAGAGATCAAGAGTAAAATATTAGTAATACAAATTTTACAAAATAGAGTCTCAAATAACTATATTAGGAATATGCTTAATAACATTGTTTATCCTCCAGCTCGCTTTTTCTGGTCTTCTGTATTTGGAGATGTGAATTGGCGTAAAGCTTGGCAAACTGTAGACAAATTCTATATTAATAATAAAGTAAAAGAAGCTTCTTTTAAAATAATGCAGAGAATATATCCAGTTAAACATGTGCTGGAACGCTTTAAATTAGACATTGATTACTCTTGTGATTTCTGTAAAGGTGAAAAGGAAACTATTTTTCATTTATTTTTTCATTGCATACATACAAACATATTTTGGATTGATGTGGAGTTCTCTTACGAGAGCTCTCTCGTACTGCGTCTTAGCTAAGACGCTACGGGAAAAGTCTCTTTTCACGAAATACTGAAGCAAAAAATTATCCTTAATTTTGTATTTTTGTAAAGCGCATTTGCAGCAGTACACAGCCATAGGCGAGACGGCTCGTTCGCTCATTGGCTTGTTCTGCGGCAACTGCACAGCCTATCGAGCGCGGGCTGATGCAACATCAGACCAATAAGGGCGCTTCGCGCCCTTCTTGCCACTTCCCGCCGAAACGGGTGTGGCCCAACCTATAAAAGGAGCTCGAAAAGGCTGACTCACCTGATTTTTCATCTCTTCAGCGAAGCTCACGCATCGCTGGATCACGGAGGAAGCAAGCGCCGTCTGAGAAAGCACATCAGCAGGACGAGCCATTCTGAAGCTGCTGGCATCGCCGCCTTCCATTGCCGTTCCTGCTGCGCTATCCGGCGCCTATATCCTTTCAATCCTGTTATATACAAGCTGTTCTTTATGTGTGTGTGTGTGTTCGCCCTGCGACACACACTCGTAAAAGAGCTCGCGTCTTTTTTAAGATGCCTTCCTGCGGCTCGTCAGAGCCCCACTCAGCGAGGGAGACCGGTACGTCATCTGTGTCTCCTGCCTGGGTGAAGATCATGCAGCGCTCGCTCGCTGACGGCGGATGCCCCCACTGCGAGCTGTTGCCATGGTGACTCTGAGGACTCGCCTGGCCTTTTTCTCTGAGCCTGCATTCTCCGCTGCGCTGAGGCGCCGTAAAAGCATCGCTTCCAGCGGATTCCGGAACCGTCTTCAGCTCAACCGAGCTCGCCGGTTCGCCCTGCTTCACCGGCCCCCCCCTGCATCGCTTCCCGGTGGGCAGCGCCCGCTGTTTGCCGGCGCGTCGTCCGAGGAAGTCGATCTCAGGGCCGCGTCGGGGGAAGAGGACACGCGCTCTCTGCTGGCTTCGGGCAGTGATGGCTGGGCGAGCTCCGAGGATCTCGCGACTTCTGCTCAGAAGCCCAGCAGACGAGCTGACATCGAGAAGGAGCCGGGGCGAATGCTCGTGTTGGCCGCGATGTGTCTCGGCCGCGAGTGGTTTGCACCAGCGCCCCCCCCTCTCGTTCCCGGCTGGATGGTATTTCCCTTTCGGATGAGCGTACTTCTCAAAGCCCGCCTCATTTCTTCCTGAGCTTCACGAAGAGGTGGCGAAGGCTTGGAACGCTCCATATTCAGCACGAACTCGTTCGTCTGTCTCACTAGCATTCTCCACACTGATGATGCTAAAAACAGGAACTACCACTCACTTCCGCCGGTGGAACAGGCGATAGCGACGCACCTTTGTCCGCCCTCTGCTGGACGGCGGCAAAAGCGGTGTTGCCATCTAAAGCCTCCTGTGTGACGCTGCGTCGGCACTACTAACGATGGCTGCTTCATCGAAGCGCAGGTGTACGAGTTCCGCTGTGGCCGAGCTCTCACCCAAGCGCGCCGCTGTTTCAGTTCCAGGAATTGTGACTGTCTCAGCGTTTTCTGCAATGCGCAAGCCTGCACAGTTGCCCGCTTGCCTGCACACAAAAGCCGTTATCACAACAGCTTCAGCAACGCAGCTCGAGACCCCCGTTCTCGCTCTACTGGCCGTCGCCCCGCGCCGCGGGGACCGCGGCAGAGGATTACGGTGAGGCCGGGAGCCCCGAAGCCATCCTGGGAAAGCCATCTACGCATGCTGCATGACGCTGCGTCGGCACTACACACGATGGCTGCTTCATCGAAGCGCCGGTGTACGAGTTCCGCTGCGGCCGGGCTGTCACCGAAGCGCGCCGCTGTTTCAGTTTCCAGAGATTGTGACTGTTTCAGCGTTGTTTGCAATGCGCAAGCCTGTACGGTTGCCCGCTTGCCTGCACACGAAAACCGTTATCACGGCTACCCAGATATTTCCCGAAAAAGGTGTAATTTCTGGTGTCCCGGCCACGGCCGATGGTGCTATAAATGTAGTGACGATGCCCACTGCTCAGTGCCCATCTCCGCATATAAGCACAGCCCTTCACACAGGGCTCGCGCCTATAAAAGCGACTCAAGTCGATCACGCGCACTACATAGTAGACGTGCCCACTCCTCAGTGCCCACAATCACTATGTCACACGCGTCATGTGGTTTCTGTAAAAACGAAACCCGTGCACGTTCGTCCGGCCACGGCCGATGGTGCTATAAATGTAGTGACGATGCCCACTCCTCAGTGCCCATCTCCACATGTAAGCATAGCCCTGCACACAGGGCCTGCGCCCATAATGTCGACTCAAGTCGGTCGCGCACACTGCATAGTAAACGTGCCCACCCCTCAGTGCCCACAATTACTATGTCACACACGTCATGTGGTTTCTGTAAAAACGAAACCCGTGCATGCTCGTCCGGCCACGGCCGATGGTGCTATAAATGCAGTGACGATGCCCACTACCCAGTGCCCATCTCCACATGTAAGCACAGCCCTGCACACAGGGCTAGCGCACATAAGATCGACACAGATCGGTCGAGCGCGCCGCATAGTAAACGTGCCCACTTCCCAGTGCCCACATACACTATGTCACATACGGCGCGGGGCTTCTGTAAAAATGAGACCCGTGCACGTACATTCTGCACAGGCAGACAGCGAGTTGAAAGTGGTAAAAGTGCACACATGCAGCCCACGGTTACTCGCAGATATATCGAGTCCCACGGGACCCGCTCAGCCTCCCTCCAGTCGGTTAAGCGCCGGAACGGGGTCGAGGAAGAGCGATCTGCCCGCTGTGATCAGCGCGCTCCCCGCCTCAGATGCGCAGCACACTCGAGCGCCGCCGTTGCCCAGTCAACAGAGCGCGTTTCGCATCCAGCCCTTAGCCATTCATGCAGATGCATGGTCAGTGCTTCCAGGGGTTTCGGATTGGGTGCTAGGCATTATAAAGAGAGGCTACTCGCTACAGTTTTCTCGACGCCCACCGTGCTTTTCAGCGCGCGTCGAAACTACGGTCAAAACAGAAGTAGCACACATACTTCGGGCCGAAATATCAAAACTGTTGAGCAAAGGGGCTGTAGAGCCTGTGTCTCAAAGCGAGGGGGGGCTGTACAGCAGATACTTTCTGGTGCCCAAGAGAGACGGGGGTCTCCGGCCCATACTGGATCTAAGACAGCTGAACGGGCATTGATGAAACACAGTTTCAAAATGTTCACGACCAGGAAGCTCCTCGCGCAGATTCGCAGAGGGGACTGGTTCATGTCAATAGATCTGAAGGACGCGTATTTTCAAATACAGATAGCGTCAAACCACAGGCGATATTTGAGATTCGCCTTCGAGGGCCAGGCATACCAGTTTGCAGTCCTGCCATTCGGCTTGTCCGTAGCTCCTCGTACGCTTACGAGGTGCATGGATGCAGCGCTCGCTCCTCTTAGACTCAGAGGCACACGAGTGCTGAATTATTTGGACGACTGGCTGGTTCTGGCCCGATCATGAGCGGAGCTCATGGACCACAGAGCCGTTTTACTCGATCACCTCGAGATGCTCGGCCTCAGTGTCAATTGGGTGAAGAGTTCGCTGAACCCCAGTCAGACGATCCTGTTTCTGGGTATAGTTCTGAACTCGTGTTCCATGACGGCGCGGCTGTCACCACACCGCGCGATGGGCATTCAGCGTGCAGCGAGTTCTTTCCGCTGTGGCGCGACTGTGTCGCTCAAACACTGTCAAAAGATGCTGGGTTTCATGGCCTCAGCATCTCCGGTTCTGCGGCTGGGCCTGCTCCGCATGCGCCCCCTGCAGTTCTGGCTGAAGGCTCGGGTGCCGCGCAGAGCGTGGGCGTCTGGCTGGCTGCATTTCAAGGTCGATCAGAGCTGTGTTGCGGCTCTAGCACCTTGGACAGCGAACGGCTGGTACCGATCAGGTGTAAGCCTGGGGACTTCCCCGAGTGTGAAAATGGTGTCGACGGACGCCTCCACTTCGGGATGGGGAGCGCTGCTCGAAGGCAGACCGTCCTTTGGCCTATGGTCAGAACGGGAAAAGCTCCATCATATCAACTGCCTGGAAATGCTGGCAGTGGAGAATGCGCTGACGCGCTTTTGTCCCCATATCAAGGATCACCACGTCGTAGTCCGTTCGGACAACATGTCCGTGGTGTCCTACATAAATCGCCAGGGCGGTCTCGGGTCCCGAAACCTGTACAGGCTGACGGAACGCCTCCTGATTTGGGCTCAACGCAACGTGCGCTCGCTGAGAGCGGTGCATGTGCCTGGACTGCAGAATCTGGGTCCAGACAGGCTGTCCAGAGGCAATGTCCCTACGGGAGAATGGTCTCTACACCCGCAAACAGTTCGGCTGTTGTGGGAGAGATTTGGCATGGCGGAGGTGGACCTCTTTGCGTCCCACGGAAACGCTCACTGCCCCACATTCTTTTCCAAGAACGAAAGCGCGCTGTCACGGAAATGGCCGTGCTGCCCGCTTTATGCGTTCCCTCCCGTCTCCCTCCCTTCCGCAGGTGATAGAACGGGTGAGAGAAACGAGATGTTCAATACTGCTTGTGGCACCTCTTTGGAAGAACCATCCATGGTTCCCAGATTTGATGCAATTAGCAGATGTCGCCCCATGGCCGGTACCGTTGAGGAGAGATCTCCTCTCGCAGGCCAGGGGCTCGATTTGGCACCCTCGACCGGAGTTGTGGTCCCTCCATGTATGGGCACTCAACGGTTACCCGCTGATCTCGCAGGGGGAGTGCTAAATACCATCACTCAGGCTAGAGCTCCGTCGACACGACGTCTGTATGCCTCGAAGTGGTCGGTGTTCTCCAGCTGGTGCACAGCTCGAGGTTATTCACCCCTTAGTTGTGAGGTGACGGAGGTCCTCTCCTTCCTACAGGAGCTGTTGGATAAGGGCAGAGCCCCATCCACGCTCAAAGTTTATGTGGCGGCCATCGCGGCGTTTTCTGAAACGGCGTCCGGTCAGTCAATAGGAAGGAACGATTTAGTCATCCGGTTCCTCAGAGGAGCTAGGAGGCTGAATCCTCCCAGACATCCGTCAGTCCCTATGTGGGACCTCGCGGCGGTTTTGGAGGCCTTGAAGGGTCCCCCTTTTGAGCCTATCCAATCGGTTAGCCTTCAGCATCTGTCGTTCAAGACAGTATTCTTGTTGGCTCTCGCTTCTGTGAAGCGTGTGGGTGATTTGCACGCGCTCTCGGTGAGCCAGTCGTGCTTGGAGTTTGGGCCCAATGACTCAAGGGTCATACTCAAACCTAGGCACGGTTATGTGCCGAAATCCCTCAACACACCGTTTCGGGCTAAGGTTATTGCCCTGTCTGCCCTGCCGGTGTCAGGGGAGGATGGAGACTCGAGTCTTCTTTGCCCTGTCAGGGTTTTAAGAGCTTATGTGTCTCGCTCTGCTGCCTCTCGGCAGACGGAGCAGCTATTTGTCTCGTTCGGTGGACGTTCCAAAGGAATGGCTGTTTCGAGACAGACTCTATCCAGATGGATAGTTGACGCCATAGCGTTAGCTTACGCTTCCAGGGGCCTTCAGTGCCCGTTGGGCGTCAGAGCACACTCCACAAGAGGCGTCGCCTCGTCGTGGGCGTGGTCTACTGGGATCTCCTTGCAGGATATATGTATGGCGGCGGGTTGGGCCTCGCCGTCTACATTTATCAGGTTCTATAACCTGGAGGTTCCCGCCTTGCAAGCAAGGCTGCTGTCGGTATAGAAGAATCAGGGCCCTGAGGGGAATTCTGAATTCATGAGCGCTAGGCGCTGCCGACTGTTATATGGGCAGTATTGCGTAAGACCCGCATTGCCACATTGGTCAGGCCTTGCCTCGGCTGTGTGATGTCATATTGCCGCATCTACGGATGCTGCTAGATATGGGACGGAGGGTTTTTCCCCCTTTTTTCTGTCCCGGACTCTCTGTGAGTCCCTCAGGTGACTGCACTGTAAATCCTGGGCGTTGCTTCAGGTTTATCGGTGTGTGATCCCTGCGCGCACGGCGTTTTACATCGGGTTCCCGTAGCGTCTTAGCTAAGACGCAGTACGAGAGAGCTCTCGTAAGAGAACGTACTCGGTTACTAAACGTAACCTCGGTTCTCTCTAGAAGAGCGAACGAGTACTGCGTTCTCTGCCGTGCGTACGATTCACTCTGGTTCGCTTCGGCGATGAAATAAATCAGGTGAGTCAGCCTTTTCGAGCTCCTTTTATAGGTTGGGCCACACCCGTTTCGGCGGGAAGTGGCAAGAAGGGCGCGAAGCGCCCTTATTGGTCTGATGTTGCATCAGCCCGCGCTCGATAGGCTGTGCAGTTGCCGCAGAACAAGCCAATGAGCGAACGAGCCGTCTCGCCTATGGCTGTGTACTGCTGCAAATGCGCTTTACAAAAATACAAAATTAAGGATAATTTTTTGCTTCAGTATTTCGTGAAAAGAGACTTTTCCCGTAGCGTCTTAGCTAAGACGCAGTACTCGTTCGCTCTTCTAGAGAGAACCGAGGTTACGTTTAGTAACCGAGTACGTTTTTTATTAAGAAAATATTGGACATTTCTTTGCAGTTGAGTGGACTTGATGTAATAATATACTTCAGTGATCATGGAGTTGACAAAGATGAAGCATATTTCATACAATTGTTAATTCTAATGGGGAAGTTTCATATTCATAAAATGAAGTGGTCAGGCTCCAAACCAAACTTTTCTCATTTTCTAAATGATTTCAAGCTGTATAGTAAGATTCTATTTTAATTGCCCAATTAAAAAAAGCTATTTGAACTCATAATAATATTATAAACAAGTATGATATTGTAAAAAGTGTATATATATATAAATATAGAAATATAGATCCAAGATGGCGCCGCACATGGCTGCTTCAGTGCTTGGCTCTCCAGTGTTTGTACTGTTTTTGTTAGTTTTTCCTGTTTTTTGTTTAACAAACACGATCAGTTTCACCAGGGATGAACTGCTGAACATTCGGCAGAACACACCACATGATATTTTTCCGGATTTCTATTATACAGACGTTTTACTGAACATTGTTATCGGAGGAGCAGCGGCGCTGATCAAGCGCTTCAAGACGCGCAGACGGGGAAAGCGAGCGGGAGCGCTCGTCAGACTCAGGAAGCGCGGATTTCGAACGCCGTTGCCTAGCATCCATCTCGCAAATCTCCGCTCTCTACCCAACAAAACGGACGAACTCCTTCTGCTCTCTCGGACAAATAAGGATTTCTCTCACTCTGCTGCTCTGTGTTTCACGGAAACCTGGCTGAATGACGCCATACCGGACAGCGCACTCCATCTGCCGGGCTTTCAGCTGTTTAGAGCGGATCGCGACGCAGAATCAACGGGGAAATCGCGCGGCGGCGGGACATGCTTTTACATCAATGAACGGTGGTGTACAGATGTAACTGTATTAAAGAAGATGTGCTGTCCTGATCTAGAAACGCAGTTTATCAACTGCAAGCCGTTCTATTCGCCGCGGGAGTTTCACTCGTTCATTCTGGTTAGTGTTTACATCCCTCCTCAAGCGCAAGTAAGTCTGGCTTTACAGAAACTCGCTGATCAGATCACAGACACAGAACAACAACACCCGGACTCTGTTTTAATCATTCTTGGGGACTTTAATAAAGCCAATCTCTCCCGTGAACTGCCAAAATACAGACAGCATGTTACCTGTCCCACCAGAGACAGTAATATACTGGATCACTGTTACACCACAATAAAGGATGCATATCACTCTGTTCCACGAGCAGCTTTGGGAGGTTCTGATCACTGTCTGGTTCATCTTATACCGACCTACAAGCAGAAACTTAAATCTGCTAAACCTGTAGTAAAGACTGTGAAGAGATGGACCAGCGAAACAGAGCAGGATTTACAATCTTGTTTTGACATCACAGACTGGAGCGTTTTTGAAGCTGCTACCACCGATCTGGACGAACTCACAGAGACCGTAACATCCTATATTAGTTTCTGTGAGGATATATGCATTCCTACCAGGACTTATTTAACATTCAACAATGATAAGCCATGGTTTACAGTAAAACTCAGACACCTTCGTCAGGCCAAAGAGGATGCCTACAGAAATGGGGACAGGGTCTTGTACAATCAGGCCAGGAACACACTGAACAAAGAGATTAGAGCGGCTAAAAAGACCTACGCTAAAAAGTTGGAAGACCAGTTTACTTCCAACGACTCTACTTCAGTTTGGAGAGGACTGAGAGCCATCACAAACTACAAGACACCATCCCCTTGCACTGAGGCTAATCAACGACTTGCTAACGACCTGAATGAGTTTTATAGTAGATTTGAAACCCCCAACACCCACTCTGACCATCTCCCTGCACAACCATTAACACCTCCTGCAATCCCCCTCTCCATACCTCCTGCTCTTCAAATCTGTGAAGATGATGTGCGCCAGGTCTTCAAGAAAAACAAAAGAAGAAAAGCACCAGGCCCAGATGGCGTTACACCAGCCTGTCTGAAAACCTGTGCTGACCAGCTGGCCCCCATCTTTTCACAGATCTTTAACAGATCTCTGGAGTTGTGTGAAGTGCCTTCCTGCTTCAAACGCTCAACCATAATCCCCATTCCAAAGAAACCCAAGATAACAGGACTTAACGACTACAGACCTGTGGCTCTAACGTCTGTCGTCATGAAGTCGTTTGAAAAACTGGTTCTGGCTTATCTGAAGGACATCACTGGACCCTTACTAGACCCCCTGCAGTTTGCGTACCGAGCAAACAGGTCCGTGGATGATGCAATCAACATGGCATTGCACTTCATCCTGCAACATCTGGACAAAACAGGGACTTATGTGAGGATCCTGTTTGTGGACTTTAGTTCGGCTTTCAACACCATCATCCCAACAACCCTCCAGACCAAACTGACCCAGCTCTCTGTTCCTAGCTCTATCTGTCAGTGGATCACCAGCTTTCTGACAGATAGGCAACAGTTAGTGAGACTGGGGAAATTCATGTCAAACAGCTGCTCCACCAACACTGGTGCCCCTCAGGGATGTGTTCTCTCCCCTCTGCTCTTCTCCCTGTACACCAACGACTGCACCTCTAAAGACCCCTCTGTCAAGCTCCTGAAGTTTGCAGACGACACTACAGTCATCGGCCTCATCCAGGACGGTGACGAGTCTGCTTACAGACAGGAGGTTGAGCAGCTGGCTGTCTGGTGCAGTCTTAACAACCTGGAGCTGAACACGCTCAAAACAGTGGAGATGACTGTGGACTTTAGGAGAAACCCCCCTGCACTTTCCCCACTCACCATCATGAACAGCACTGTGACTGCAGTGGAGTCATTCAGATTCCTGGGAACCACCATCTCTCAGGACCTGAAGTGGGACAATCACATTGGCTCCATTGTGAAAAAAGCCCAACAAAGGTTGTACTTCCTTCGCCAGCTGAGGAAGTTTAACCTGCCACAGGAGCTGCTGAAACAGTTCTACTCAGCCATCATTGAGTCAGTCCTGTGTACTTCAATTACTGTCTGGTTTGGTTCAGCTACAAAATCAGATATCAGAAGACTACAGAGAACTGTTCGGACTGCTGAAAGGATTATTGGTGCTCCCCTGCCCACCCTCCAAGAACTGTACACATCCAGAGTGAGGAAAAGGACTCAGAAAATCACTCTGGATCCCTCACATCCAAGTCACCCCATCTTTGAACTTTTGCCATCTGGCCGGCGCCTCAGAGCCGCAAATACAAGAACAGCAAGGCACAAGAATAGTTTCTTCCCCCAGGCAATCTACCTCATGAACAGTTAAATGTTTCCCACTTAAACTTATGCAAAAATGTGCAATATCCTTATATTTATTTGTTACCCCTCCATCCTAGAACATTCCTGCATCTCACTCAATCCTATTCCATTATCATTTATAGCACAATTGTTTATACACTTATTTATTTGCCAATTTGTAAATCTCCTGTAAATTTTTTTTTTTTTTTTTTTTTTTTTTTTTTGTCTGTGTGTTGTTGTCTCTGTTTACTGGAAGCTTATGTCACTAAAACAAATTCCTTGTATGCGCAAGCATACTTGGCAATAAAGCTCTTTCTGATTCTGATTCTGATTCTAAATATATATATATATATATATATATATATATATATATATATATGACGTTGTTATTGTCCTCTGGCACGGTTTTCATATTAATGTTGATCATCTATTTTTCCTTCACATTTTAATGTTTCTCGTCTTATTGTTTTGATGTATGGCATAATGATAATAATAAGAAAAAGTTTTATATTTCATTTGATTACATTTATGTTATAAGTTGAGATTTACAAGAAATATTTTAACTGCTATATGTAGTATAGTAGATTCACGGATTAACTGTTAAATTTAACCATCATAGAGTGAAAGTTTATAATTTGCACGTTTTCTCTTGCCAATGTACAAATTCAAGCAATTTTAACTTGCGTGCTGTTTTCTGTGTGCTCAGCTGCCGCACACACGCAGAGAGAGACACCGCATGAACAGCGAATTGATTCCTCTTTCACATACACAGAAAGTTATGTTAAAATACAAAATTTTGGCAAGTATTCTAGCAAACACAGTCATTTATGTCTTAAGTGGAAATAAACTGAGAAAGAAACCAGATGTGTGTCAGTATTAGGTCTGTGCATTTGGTCTTAAAGAGACAGCAAACAATTAATTCCTGCTTCTGTCTGCTAATCAAATAACACCACAGCTCTAACAAAGATGAATATCTATTTAACTTCTGCAGTGAGAACATGGTCCACTCGGACTCAATATCTCCAGCCTCCCTCGGGATCCGGTCGAAGCTCTGCCGGAGGTGGGAGTTGAAGATCTCTCTGACAGGAGACTCGGCCAAACGTTCCCAGCAGACCCTCACAGTACGTTTGGGTCTGCCGAGTCTGTCCAGCTTCCTCCCCCGCCATCGGATCCAACTCACCACCAGGTGGTGATCGGTTGACAGCTCCGCCCCTCTCTTCACCTGAGTGTCCAAGACATACGGCCGGAGGTCGGATGAAACGACCACAAAGTCAATCATCGACCTACGGCCTAGGGTGTCCTGGTGCCACGTGTACTGATGGACACCCTTATGCTTGAACATGGTGTTCGTTATGGACAAGCTGTAACTAGCACAGAAGTCCAATAACTGAACACCGCTCAGGTTCAGATCAGGGGGGCCGTTCCTCCCAATCACGCCCCTCCAGGTGTCACTGTCGTTGCCCACGTGGGCGTTGAAGTCCCCCAGTAAAACGACGGAGTCCCCAGTCGAAGCACTTTCCAGCACCCCTCCCAGAGACTCCAAGAAGGCTGGGTACTCTGCATTGCCGTTCGGCCCGTAGGCACAAACGACAGTGAGAGACCTATCCCCGACCCGAAGGCGCAGGGAAGCGACCCTCTCGTTCACCGGGGTAAACTCCAACACATGGCAGCTGAGCTGGGGGGCTATAAGCAAACCCACACCAGCCCGCCGCCTCTCACCTTGGGCTACTCCAGAGTGGTAAAGAGTCCATCCTCTCTCAAGGAGTGTGGTACCAGAGCCCAAGCTGTGCGTAGAGGTGAGTCCGACTATCGCTAGTCGGAACCTCTCTACCTCACGCACAATCTCGGGCTCCTTCCCCGCCAGTGAGGTGACGTTCCACGTCCCTAGAGCTAGTTTCCGTGTCCAGGGATCGGGCTGTCGAGGCCCCCGCCTTCGACTGCCACCCGATTGTCTAAGCACCGGCCCCTTACGGTCCCTCCTGTAGGTGGTGAGCCCACGGGAAGGCGGCCCCACGTCGCTCCTTCGGGCTGAGCCCGGCCGGACCCCGTGGGGGGAGGCCCGGCCACCAGGCGCTCGCATACGAGCCCCAACCCCGGGCCTGGCTCCAGGGTGGGGCCCCGTCTGCGCCATACCGGGCGACGTCACGGTCCTTTGATTGTTCCTTCTCATAAGGGGTTTTGAACCGCTCTTAGTCTGACCCGTCGCCTAGGTCCTGTTTGCCTTGGGAGACCCTACCAGGGGCATATAGCCCCGGACAACATAGCTCCTAGGGTCATTCGGGTACTCAAACCCCTCCACCACGTTAAGGTGGCAGTTCAAGGAGGGGTATGTTCTCCACCTCCATTGTCGAAGCGGCCGCTCGGAGCTGTGGCCGTAAGGTTTCCGGTGCCTGTCGAGGCAGCAATCCCCGAACCCGGTGGTGGACACCGGAAGTAAGGGATGCTGTCAAGCTGAAGAAGGAGTCCTATCGGGCCTGGTTGGCTTGTGGGACTCCAGAGGCAGCTGACAGGTACCGGCAGGCCAAGCGGACTACAGCCCGGGTGGTTGTGGAGGCAAAAACTCGGGCCTGGGAGGAGTTCGGTGAGGCCATGGAGAAGGACTATCGGTCAGCCTCGAAGAGATTCTGGCAAACCGTCCGGCGCCTCAGGAGAGGGAAGCAGTGCCCTACCAACGCTGTTTACAGTAAAGGTGGGGAGCTGTTGACCTCAACTGGGGATGTCGTTGGACAGTGGAAGGAATACTTCGAGGATCTCCTCAATCCCGCTGTCACGTCTTCCATTGAGGAAGCAGAGGCTGAGGGCTCAGATGTGGACTCGTCCATAACCCAAGCTGAAGTCACCGAGGTAGTCAAGAAACTCCTCGGTGGCAAGGCACCGGGGGTGGATGAGATCCGCCCTGAGTACCTCAAGTCTCTGGATGTTGTGGTCCCTCTTTTTAAGAAGGGGGACCGGAGGGTGTGTTCCAACTACAGGGGGATCACACTTCTCAGCCTCCCTGGGAAAGTCTATGCCAGGGTACTGGAGAGGAGAATCCGGCCGATAGTAGAACCTCGGATTCAGGAGGAACAGTGTGGTTTTCGTCCAGGCCGTGGAACACTGGACCAGCTCTATACCCTCTACAGGGTGCTGGAGGGTTCATGGGAGTATGCCCAACCAGTCCACATGTGCTTTGTGGATTTGGAGAAGGCATTCGACTGTGTCCCTCGCGGCGGCCTGTGGAGGGTTCTCCGTGAGTATGGGGTCCGGGGCCCTTTGATAAGGGCTATCCGGTCCCTGTACGAACGGAGCAGGAGCTTGGTTCGTATTGCCAGCTGTAAGTCAGACCTGTTCCCGGTGCGTGTTGGACTCCGGCAGGGCTGCCCTTTGTCGCCGGTTCTGTTCATGATTTTTATGGACAGAATTTCTAGGCGCAGCCAGGGGCCGGAGGGGGTCAGGTTTGGTGACAACACGATTTCGTCTCTGCTCTTTGCGGATGATGTTGTCGTGTTGGCCTCATCAGGCCAGGACCTTCAGCATGCACTGGGACGGTTTGCAGCCGAGTGTGAAGCGGCTGGGATGAGAATCAGCACCTCCAAATCCGAGGCCATGGTCCTCAGTCGGAAAAGGGTGGCTTGCCCACTTCAGGTTGGTGGAGAGTTCCTGCCTCAAGTGGAGGAGTTTAAGTATCTTGGGGTCTTGTTCACGAGTGAGGGAAGGATGGAACGGGAGATTGACAGACGGATCGGTGCAGCTTCTGCAGTAATGCGGTCGATGTACCGGTCTGTCGTGGTGAAGAAAGAGCTGAGCCGCAAGGCGAAGCTCTCGATTTACCGGTCAATCTACGTTCCTACTCTCACCTATGGTCATGAGCTTTGGGTCATGACCGAAAGGACAAGATCCCGGATACAGGCGGCCGAAATGTGCTTTCTCCGCAGGGTGGCTGGGCGATCCCTTAGAGATAGGGTGAGAAGCTCAGTCACCCGGGAGGAGCTCAGAGTAGAGCCGCTGCTCCTCCACATCGAGAGGGGTCAGCTGAGGTGGCTCGGGCATCTGTTCCGGATGCCTCCTGGACGCCTTCCCGGGAAGGTGTTCCGGGCACATCCCACTGGGAGGAGACCCCGGGGGAGACCTAGGACACGCTGGAGAGACTATGTCTCCCGGCTGGCCTGGGAACGCCTCGGTGTCCCCCCAGAAGAGCTGGAGGAAGTGTCTAGGGAGAGGGAAGTCTGGGGTTCTCTGCTTAGACTGCTGCCCCCGCGACCCGGCCCCGGATAAGCGGTAGAAGATGGATGGATGGATGGACTTCTGCAGTGAGCACTATTGTGTTATTTTACACTTAATTATTACATTTCTCTATTCTATGTTTGTAATTTGTGTAATTGTGATTGTTTTACTGTTAACTTTATTAGTTACGCTAGTAGTTAATGCTGTGGTAAATTTTAATTACCATATTTTTCGAAATATAAGTCACACCTGAGTATAAGTCGCATCAGTCCAAAAATACGTCATGATGAGGAAAAAAAACATATATCGCATTTATTTAGAACCAAGTACCAAGAGAAAATATTACCGTCTCCAGCCGCGAGAGGGCGCTCTATGTCTTCAGTGTAGACTACAGGAGCACAGAGCTGCATAGAGCGCCCTCTCGCGGCTGGAGACGGTAATGTTTTCTATTGGTTCATTTCTCTTGGTTCATGTCAAATTAATTTTGATAAATAATTCGCACCTGACTATAAGTCGCAGGACCAGCCAAACTATGAAAAAAAGTGCTACTTATAGTCCGGAAAATACGGTATTTATTTTTTTTGCTGATCTGAAAAATTATCCAATCTGTGACTCCAAATCTGTAATATGATCCGAACCATGAGTTTTGTGATCCGTTTCACCACTAATATTTAGTAGTAGCTTACAGTAGCTTCACTAGCTCAGTGGTGACTGTCAGTTAATGTACATATGGCAGAAATGTATGGAAAAATCAATTAAAGATTTTGATGATGAACACTGTATTATATGATACAGTCACACTTGTAGCAATATTTGTTAGTTCTGTTGTTGATTCAAGGTTAGCATCATCTGAGGTCCTCTGAGGATCAGCATCATCTCTTCTCAGGTGTTCTGGATCCAGACTGGAGCTTGTGTAAACCCTAGTTACCACGGGATGAAGATCTTGTGGCAAACAGAGACATCATTAGCATAGCTGCTGTTCCAACCAAAAAAAATTATTTGTTTAACCCGAGCTAAAGAATAAGAATGTGCATTTGATCAAATATAACTGGCCAAAGAGATGTGTTTTTAATCTAGATTTAAACAGAGAGAGTGTGTCTGAATCCTAAACATTATCAGGAAGGCTATTCCAGAGTTTGGGAGCCAAATGCGGAAAAAAAAGCTCTACCTCCTTTAGTGGACTTTGCTATCCTAGGAACTACCAAAAGTCCAGAGTTTTGTGATCTTAGGGATCGTGAATGATTGTAGCATGGTATAAGGCTAGTTAGGTACGCAGGAGCTAAACCATTAGGTAAGTAATGATCATTTGTAACTGATACGGAACTTAATAGGTAGCCAGTGCAGACTGTAAAATTGGGGTAATATGATCATATTTTCTTGACCTCGTAAGGACTCTAGCTGCTGCATTTTGGACTACCTGTAGCTTGTTTATTGAAGATGCAGGACAACCACCTAGAAGTGCATTACAATAGTCCAGTCTAGAGGTCATGGATGCATGAACTAGCTTTTCTGCATCAGAAACAGATAACATATTTCGTAGCTTGGCAATGTTTGGAAGAATGCGGTTTTTGGAACATGGGAAATAAGATTTTCAAAAGACAAGTTGCTGTCTATCTATCTATCTATAACACCAGATTGCAAATTGTAATTGTATCCCACACAATACCATGGTGTCATTACAGTAGAACCATGTGGCGATTTGTAGATTGAAAAGCTTCTGACTGTATCGTTATGCACTGTGTTCCTCCTGTCTGTCAGTGCCGTTTTATCTGGCTCTAAACTAGTTTAAATCATTTAAATAATGTGTTTTCTTTTCTGAATTCCGTCGCCTCAGTTCACACTTCAGTTCACACTGGCTCTCACAGCACTGTTTAGTGTCGTGTGACCAAAACACATCAGCGAGTATACGCATTTGCTCTATTAAGCGCTGCGCTGCCATTTGAACTTTGAGCCAAGCTGATAAATTATCCGTGTAGCACGCTTCAAATGAGTTGCGCCGTTTCCTTACGCTTTTTGGCACATTTTGGGGGAGTCGTGGCCTAGTGGTTAAAGAGTTTGACTCCTCTAACCCTAGGGTTGGGGGTGTGTGTGTGTTCACTGCTGTGTGTGTGCACTTTGGATGGGTTAAATGCAGAGCACGAATTCTGAGTATGGGTCACCATACTTGGCTGAATGTCACGTCACTATTTTCACTATAAACAATATATCAAACATTTATCAAACAATTGTTATTGTTTTTATTGAGGAAAATTATATCACGATAATTATTGTTATTGTTTTATTGCCCAGCCCTATCCACAATCCCAGGTTGGGAACCACTGCATTAGAGCATGTAACAAGATCGGATCATAAAAGGGCATTGATTTACAAGCAGTGACAAAATTTGTGCACAAAAGTTTATTAACTAAACACTAACTCGTAACTAGTCTAAACAAACAAACATACAATAACTCATACATGGGCTAAGGGCAAATGAGACTGAATGAATGAAACTCTTGCAACGGGGTCTACAGTTTATACTAAACCTCTGTTCGTTTAGTTGAATGTAAGATACTTACAATGCCTTGGTCATTGAACGAGCATCCAGGTGCCGTTTTGGATTGAAGTCTTGATGGTTCGATGGTATTGTAATTGCGATCTCGTTTTTCCGGGTTTCAAGGGTGATGAACTCAAAAGATGTTATTCTGACTCAGTGGTGGTCAGGAGAGAGTAGTGATTACCTGGGACTTTGTGTCAAAATGACTGATTATGACCTTTAATCCCATGACCTTTGATGACCTTGGAACCACCTATGTCTTGTTGACCCTAACCTCATAATAATTTCCAGATGTCAATATGTCATATGGTATAGCATATTTGTAATACCAGCGTTGACCCAAGTTCACCTTGTGTATCATCTGTGGATCAATGTGAAGTCTGATCAGTTATAACCAATGACAGGCCATAAATTAACTTCTTAGCTTCATTTTTAAACTCTCACATCTGGGGCCTTCTGCTGATCACATATGTGATATCGGACATCCGTCTGCATTCCAATCACAGGGTGTGTTATGTTCTCTCTCTCTCTCTCTATGGGGATGTGAGAAAGATATTGGTTGATTTTAATGACAATATCAAAGTAAGTAAAGTAAATTTTTACAGACCAAAGCATATTGTGGGCCCACATCATGCTCTCTCTCTCTCTCACACACACATTCTGAGGGATGTATATATATATATACATATACATCAATAAATAAAAAGTAAAAAAAAAAAGATAAAGAAATGATTATAAACAAAGAAACAGATCACATTTTTTTTAAACGTCTTACGTTTTCCAGGAGCGTAAAAAAAATTAGTTTGCTACGTAAGAAAAAAGTTATCGGTCAATTGTAATGAGGAACCAGCAATGTCAAAATAAGTAGGTCTAAAAGGAAAAAAAAAATATTTACCGGCCAAACCATAAGAGCTATGTGGACCCCGACAACTATTATGGAAGCTTTCCATTGACAATGATTTTAATACTGTATCACCCCTAAACCTACCCATTAAAGTAAACAGTAAACTTTCTGCAGTTTTCATTTTCAAAAACATAATTTACTATAATTTATAATTTCACAAATTTTGCTCAGGTCAATCATTTGATGCATTACTACACAGCAAGGGGCTACATGAACCACACACACACACATCTTCCAACCACATTTGGTTTGCAGGGACTACGGTAGGAGGGGACATATTCGGTTCACTCAGTTAATTAACTTGTGGGAGCGTGATAAAATGTCATAAAGTTGTGGCCTCGAGATCCTATGTTGAGGGAACAACATCCATTTCCCGTGGTCACAGCTTCTTATGTTGAGGGAACGACATATTTTTTCTAGTTTGAGGTGCATCAAAAATTTAGAATGTGTAGTGTAGACTAGGTTACCCACATCCTCCCTACCAACCAGGTCAGTGGGTCTGGCTCTCCACAAACGATCTCAAGGTGTGGCTGCTGGGCAGGTACATAGGCCCATTTAAGATCTTACAACAGATTAAAGACTGTTTTCTGATTTCCATCTTTCTTGTGCATTTTTTATCACCTGCGCATGACAGAAGAACAGAACAGTTTTGCAGTGTTTTTGTTTCTTTTTGTTTGTTTCTCCCTCTTCCTTGTCACTAGAAGCATAGGGACCAGGGATTTTATTGGAGCTGGCGTGCCAGGTACTGACCAGACCACTCGCTTTGCATGTTTTAAATTTCTGCCTTCGCTGGTTCCTGTAAGTCCCTCAGCTCACCCTCAGACTGTACTGTCCGGGCACACTAATTCACCTCGGGCCTTCCAGTCTCGAGCTCCTCCTAGGCATGAGGATCCCCTGTCTCTGCCTCCAGCATCCGATTCCCGGACTCCACTTCAGCCCTCTGACCCATCGGCTCTGCCTGGGCACCTTGCTCCCTCGTCTCCACTGTGGCCTCCACAGGGGTCCCTCATCCCTCTGGCTCTGCCTTGGTCAGTCGTTGACCCTCCTCCACCACAGGATTCCACTCATCCGTCTTCGCCTCGTCCCTCCATCCTCTGGCTCTGTCTGGCTCCTCCTTCCCTCCCGCTCTACCTTGGTCCTCAGTTGTTCTGGCTCCACCACGGTCTTCCAGGTCCCCACCCAGGGCCGTAGCTGGGGTCAGTGGGGTCCCGGTGCAGGTTGTACCAGTGGGCCCTGTTTGAAAGAGTTGAATTTGTGTTCATTCTGTTTATTTGTTTAAGTTTTTTTATGTTTGTAAGTGTTTAAATGTAAAATAGCACTGTAATTAAATATACAGTCAAACCAAAATTTATTCAGACACCTTCTTAATTTCTCACATTATCAGTTTATTTGCTATAGTTTACATGGTAATACAATTTTACAAGAACTCAGTGGAACACCGCTGTGCTGAAGTGGGCTCTTACACATCCTTTACTGTTTGTTTAAACTGATTTGTATTTGTTCGTTCAGGTACAGGAACTTAAAGGAGAACTTTGCAAATGAGAGGTCGGTTCAGTGTTGCTGTCTGTGAGACGCGGCTCTCTCTCTCTCTTGCGCACCGAGCACAGCGTGCGAGTAACCAGCTACTCAGTTCAGCTTTTCCGCGTCTTGTGTTTGAATGGTTTAAACTGGTTAAATTGGCAAGACTTAATAACATGTGAAAATGATACGCTTTCATGACGACACGCCGCAGCGTTCTGTGAACTGTTCTGAGCGTCTTTGTAGCCAGACGGTAGAGATCCACGGGGGCCCCCCCTTCTCGTTACCACCTTTCACCCCACTAGCGACGGCCCTGTCCCCACCTCCACCTCACCTCTGCCTTGGCCCTTTGGAGTCACTCTGACTCTCAGTCTGCTTGGCTCCACCTGGGACTCCACCTCCAGCAAGCTCTGTCTCCACTGTTCGTCCCCAGGGTGTTGTCTGCCAAGTCAACACAAGGGCTTCTCCCTAACTCAACTCCACCCTGGGGCCTCATCCTCGCTGACCTCTGGACCAACATCTAGCTCCTCCTGGTCCTGGCTTCCCCTTGTCTCCTCCCACCCTCCAATCCACCATGGACTTATTCATTGGACTTGGTTTTATTTTGCCGCTCTCCTGCTTTTCAGATTTATCAAACTAAAGATTGTTGCTGTTATTTCCATTGTCCAAGTGCATTTTGTATCACCAACAGATTACTTAACCTTACCACTTTTTGTCAGTATCAAGTCATCATGACAATAGACATCAATAATTAACTTAGTTATGATAATCTGTGGTCCTCTAAGTATAAATAAACTTTATCCTGACTAGCCTCATCAGAAATGACAACACTACTCAGCATCCCTTTCGAACGGTTTCTCCTGTTGCGTCGCATTTGAAGGAAAGCCTGATTTGATCACATTCATGTAGCTGCACAAATCAATGGCGCTTCAACCCGCCAAAAGGGAATAAAGAAGAATAAGAAGATCTGCACGATGCAGATGGGCACAGTGAGTGCATCGCCTGTCTAGGCAGCACCCACACAGAAGCTGCACTCACTGAGTCAGCATGCTCTCACTGCGAGAGCATGAGTCTTGTCCTTCTCCTCTTGCAGATCAACTTCTTCAATGAAAGCAGCCTCCCGTTTCTGCCCTCTCAGGTAGCTCGGAGAAGAAATAGTAGAGTCACGGGGCTGAGCAATGAATGAATGAATGATCTCATCTGTTTTACACATGAGGATCAGCACCCCACGTCTACTACGAGTGGTGTAATTTTTTATTTGGTGGATCAGAGGAGAATGCAGTCACTGATGATTCTGTATCACAGACAGCTTGTGTGTGCCGCCATACCCATGCTGAGGCCGCACCCCCTGACACAGACAGAAATATTAATATTTGTTTCCTGAAGGAAAAATTTCCAAATTCTTAGTACACTGGTAACACTTAACAAATATACAGAATCTGAAAAACACTGAAATGAGTGGCAAATATTTATGCTTACCAATATAATAAACAACCTTGGATTGAAAGCAATTACACACACAGTAAACTCATCATTCCTGTGTATTACCATTGCACATAACAAACCATTAAATAAATGCTCATAAGAAATGTGATAAAACCTGCATCATGATTTCTTCCATCGCTTAGTTTAAGAAAAAGACGTGTGTGTAGAAGTCAGATCATATAAGAATGTCACATCAGAATCATGTTTCAGTGATTAATGTATAACTAGGAGTTTAAGTTCTTTTGGATTTATGGGCATTATAGAATTACATAGTGTATTAAGGTGTAGTTGTCAATCCTTTAGTGGAATATTCTTCATTAAAGGGCTCATATGATGCGATTTAAAATTTTCCTTTCTCTTTGGAGTTGTAGAGACGGCGCCGTGGAAAGATCAAGGTCAGGGTCCAAGATGCAGGGAAGATTAACTTTAATAAGAATGAAACAAAAAGGCGCAGGCTGATGGGGGGCAGCTGTGACCGATCAGCCGGTGGTGAGGACATGCAGGTATTCTGCGTCTGCAGCAGGAAGGGGTAGCTAAAGTCTGGGGCGTGGAGCACAGGCGAGGACGTGAGTGTCACTTTGAGCTGGGTGAAGGCCTCTTCCACCGACGGAGTCCAGCATACTTTCTCCGGCTGCCCCTTCCTGGTCAGGTCTGTCAGAGATGCGGCTAAAGAGGAGAAGTTGGGGATAAAACATCGGTAGTAACCCGCCAACCCCAAGAAGGCACGTACCTAGGTTTTTGTCCGGGGTCTCGGGGCGGCGTGTACGGCCTCTACCTTATTCTCCTGCGGCCGGATGAGGCCTCGGCCGACTTTTAAGCCCAGGTACTTGGCCTCAGAGAGGGCTAGGTGGCATTTGCGGGGGTTGGCGGTGAGCCAATCCCACCCGGAGCACCGAGAGCACCCTCCGCAGACGTTCCAGATGTTCCTCCCATGCCTCGGAGTGGATCACCACGTCGCCCAGGTAGGCGGCCGCATAGGCCTGATGGGGCCGCAGGATGATGTCGATCATCCTTTGGAACGTCGCAGGTGCCCGTGCAATCCGAAGGGAAGGCTCCGGTACTGCCAGTGGCCACTGGGGGATGAGAAGGCCGTCTTCGGTTTCGCAGCTTCCGAGAGTGGCACCTGCCAGTAAGCCTTAGTGAGGTCCATGGTGCTGATATACCGGGCCCTTCCCAGGCGGTCCAGTAGCTCGTCGACCCGAGGCATGGGGTACCCGTCGAATTCGGATACCTCTCTCAGGTGCCGGAAGTCATTGCAAAAGCAGAGGGTGCCATCCGGCTTTGGGACCATCAAGATGGTGCTGGACCAGGGACTCCGGGATGGCTCAATTACCCCCAACTTCAGCATTTGTTGGATCTCCTCCTCGATAGCCCGCCGACGAGCTTCCGGGACACCGTATGGC
This sequence comes from Carassius carassius, assembly GCF_963082965.1. NCBI lineage: Eukaryota > Metazoa > Chordata > Actinopteri > Cypriniformes > Cyprinidae > Carassius > Carassius carassius. Next base: position 17,181,228 of record NC_081804.1, read on the forward strand.
CGTTGCCTGACGATGGTCCCTGGGGGTGTCCGGATGTCGTGTTTGAGCACGTTGGTCTGCCCGGGTTGGGGAGAGAAGACATCCTGGAACTGACTGACCAGGTGCTGTAGTACCATCTTCTGAGCCGCGGAAAGATGGGGGTTAACGTCCACCACGACGGGTTCGGTGAGGCTTAAGGTCGCCACTTGGTCCCGGGTTCCCACCCACTTCTTCAGGAGGTTAATATGGTAGAGCTGCTCCGTCTGCCATCCTCCCGGCTGCCTCAGCCGTTAGGGTGACCGGTCCCATCCTTTCCACTACCGTGTAGGGCAGGGTGGGAATTATACCGCGGCCATGGCCGCCGTTGCCCTACACTTTGGCCTTCATGCCCCGTGAAAAAAATTAAAGCGCCAGTGCGCCATAGTGGGCTTGCTTTGAATTACAGCGAGCCACCCAAGTAGTCTCTGAACTTCAATTAGTTCGTGGATTCGCGCAGGTGCAGTGAGTGTCATAATCACATCGATGATCTCGCGCCTCAAAACAGCAGTGCAAGAAGAAGCATGTAACGTCAGCACCAACAGAAGAACGTCAGACACTCAGGTAAGCATTAGCTAACAAGCTAAGCCAGTTTGATATGATACGTAACTGATTAATGTGGTAACGTTAGTATTTGACTGAACGTAACACTTAGTATTACCGGTATTTGCCATTTTTGCAAGCTAGCAAGCTACTTAGGACAACAAACATCTCAGGGGGAAAAAGGTCGGCGGCTGCAGCACCATTTAGCATTTAGTTTACTACCTGAGGCTGTGAATGTAACGTTAGCTAACAGTTAGTATTTTTCCTGCTGCCGTATTGATATTATAGCCTACATGACGGACGTATGTGGTGTTACGTTGAACTGAACAGCTACGTTGAGTTGACTATTTAGAACTATTTGTAATCAACGTCTCGCTGAAGTTAGTGCTTCATTAAACTTATGCTAGCTGCAGCTAGACACTTTTAAATGATGGGTCGCTAATACTGTTGCACGTCTTTTCCAGAAATGCCAAGCTTAAAGAGAATTCGCGACAAAAATGCAAAACTATTAAGGGAGTCTCCTGCTAAGTGCATGTGTCTGGATAGATTTATGATACGGTGAGTATCAAGTTCAATCCCAACAGTGACAAGTGTCTTACTAAGAAGGGCACATTCTTAATGTTCTGATCTGCTGCTGATGTTATGGATAGCAATAACGTTATACCACAGTGTTTTAGTTGTGCTATTTGCTAGTAGTTTTTTAATAGTTCAAAGTTACTATAAGATTTAATGTTATACCTTGACAAAATTAAAAAGATATAAGACTCACGTTTCGGTATTTGACCACTATTGTATTCTGAGAAATTTATATTGACAGTTATGTCTTAATTTGTGTCAGGAGTTATGAAATGCAAAAATGAGTCGATACCTTTAATATGAATTATGAGCTCTCTTTCAAGTGATGAGTCTGATTGAAATAATCCACTGCATTCCCTCACTCTCTCCCTCACACACTGTCTCTCTCTCTCTTTATCTCTCCTTATCTTCCTCTCTCTCTCTCTCTTTCTCATTCTCACATGATGTAATGGACTGAATGAACTTTCTGAATGCTTTCTGAACACACCCGAGTCCTCCCGCTGTTCCTTGGCGAAAGAGCCCCCCCCCCCAGCGGCCTGTTGGAACACATCATAGAACAGATTAGTGGTTTGGGAGGGGGACTCACCTTCTCTCCCACTGTCGGAGACGAGCAGGGCCGGCCGGCGGCGGGGTCCAGGCGGCCGCCTCGGCCTTCGACGGTTCCCCTTGGGGCTGGCAGGCTGAGTAGAGGCGGTGAGCAGCTTGTCTAAGCCGAGCCAATCCCTCCCGAGCAGTACGGCCACCGGCAGGTCTTTTACCAGGCCTACCTCCACCAGCCAGGTGCCTTGGGGGGACGAGATGACCATTTCACGGGCCGGTACTTGGCGAGTGTCTCCGTGCACGCAGGTAATTGGTAGGAAGCTTTTCTGGCCGCTTCGGGGGGCGCACAACCGTGACTGGATGAGGGTGGCCGCACTGCCTGAGTCCAGCAGGGCCCGGAATCGTCTTCCATCCACCTTCACCTCTGCTTCGGGGGCTCCCGCTCGTACATGCTGGTAGATGATGCAGCCTGCCAGCCAGGCTCGCGGGGGTGATGGTGGGTCAGCACTAGGCATGGGCTCATCTCGCGGTGGGGGAATCGTCGGCCTGCTGACCGGTCGCGGGGTGCTTTTGAGCGGGCGTCGCTCCTGGACCACCCTCTGGGGGAATGGCGGCAGCCGGTCCCCTGCCCCGCTGTGATGGACAGCATCCGCCAGCTCGATCGCCTCCACAAGTTCCACGACGTTGCTCAGGTTCCTCATCCCGACAGCCTGACGGTGGGCACGAGGTAGCGCGCGGAGGAGGCGATCGACCAACACTCGTTCCGCTTAGGGATGTGCACGGATAGTCGAACATTCAAATATTCGTTCTGCTCTAATTATTCGATAAATAAAAATGATATTCGAATTTCGCAAAAAAAAAAAAGTTCACAATAAAACCTAATTTGGTAACTTTCTGTGATTCTCCACGGCATATTTGAAGGTATATGCAAGCAAAAAATAATTAATGAATGATTAAGGGGCCATTCACATATCGCGCCTAATAAGGCGTGGAAAAGGCTATGCGCGCCGCTTTCTCCTTCTTTCCAAAGCGCTCGGGCAGAAGCGCTCCTGAGGCGACGCGTTCTCTCCATGAAGACGCGGAAATTTCAGCAAAGGATAAATGGATTTGCAGCACAAAAAAAAAAATCGCTTTCAGTAGCTCTGCTACTAAATTTATTTCAAAATTGCAATCCATATACAGCGATGATTAGCTGTTCCTTCATCTTGGCTGAGCTTTCAACGTTGTTACAGGAAAGGATGCAGCTGAATGTTTAGTTCTTGTCACATGACATGCGGTGCGCTTGTGGCATTCTGAAAGTTGAGATGTTTTTAACTCGATGCTGTGCGGACGCGCCTGGATAAAACGGGACCGCGTCGCTTCCATTATGAGTGCGCATACCGCGCGCCTACATTGGAAATAACGAACTTGAGCATGCAAAAGACGCGATATGTGAACGCCCCCTAAAAGAACTGCGGTCTTCTACAGTACTTCAAATATGCCGTGGAGAATCACAGAAAGTGATCCAAGAACATTGTTGCAGCATCTCTCAAGCAACGAAATAAACACCGCTAACTTGGAGAATGCAGTGAAAACTCCTCTTCTCGCGTCTGCCCTAGACCCTCGGCACAAACATCTCAGGTTTCTCGATGAAAACATGAGAGAAGTAAGAAAAAAAAACTTTTTTGAACATTATCAGAACATTTTCCTTGATGCGAGTGGTGCGGATGCAGTCGCCACGATGAAGAAGATGCAATCCCCACTCGTCGGAAAAGGCAGAGCCAGTTCTCCAGCTATGATTACAGAGAGTCCAGCCGAGACGAGTGGGAACAGTTCTTGCTGGAGCCATGTATTCCACCAGATGCGGATCCCATTCAGTGGTGAAACGAAAACACGAAGCGCTTCACAAAACGTGTTCGCTTAGCACACCGTTATTTGTGAGTCCCGCCAACGTCTGTGTCGTCAGAGCGCGTTTTCTCCACGGCCGGCCTTATTGTTAACAGACTAAGGAGCCGACTTTCCCCCAATCATGCCCGTATTTCTTAACAAGAACATTTGAAACAATAGAAAAAAGCAAAAAAGATTTGCTGACAGTTTAAAAGTTAAGTGTAAGCTACATTCTGTACAATAGCCTAATTGCTGCAGGCTGCTTTACGTTTTTTCTTTGTTCACTTTTTTTTTTTTTGCTTTTAATCTGTACTTTTGTTTGTTTGCATTGCATTGTTAAAGGTTTTCAGCTACAAAACACGATGTGTAATGTTCAAGCTTATTGTAAGCTTGTTCAAAATGACGAAAACAGATGTTGCTGAAAAATAACGTCTGACTCATTAAACTTAATTTAAATAAACGAATATTCGAATATTCGTTTTTTGTGAGCTCAAATATTCGAATGTGATATTTGTGGAAAACGCCCATCCCTAGTTCCGCTACCTGTGTTGGGGTGGGGTCTCCCTCCAGCAACCAATGCTGGGCGATGCGGCCGAGTTTGGATGCCTGGGCACGGGCTGGCACCCGGGGCTTGTACTCCCATTCGTGAAACTGCTGGGCGGCGCAGACAGGGGAGAGGCCGAGCCTCGCCAGGATCTCTCGCTTGACTTTGGCATACTTGTCGGCGACCGTCAAGGGGAGCGAGAAGTAAGCCCTTTGTGCTTTGCCGGTGAGGAGGGGTGCCAGCGCACGTGCCCATTCCTCCTTGGGCCATTCCTCACGGTGGGCGGTGTTCTCGAAGACCTGTAGGAAGGCCTCCACATCGTCATCGGCTGTCATCTTTGGTAACAGGTGGGGGGCTTGTGCCCGCGGTTCAGGTAGCGGAACGCGCTGGGCTACGGAGGCCTGGACGGCGGTGAGTCCATCCTCCGTCCTGCCCAGGTGAGTGGCGAGGTGTTCCACTATTTGCTGCTGGCGGATACTCAGTTCCGCGAGGCATTGCAGGACGTCTTCCATCGTGGGGACGCGCGCGCTGCCTTCCGTGGTGCTGGTGCAACAAACAGGGAAAGTAGGAGAAAAAAAATTAGGAGTTGGGGCAGTGAACCTTCACTAATCTACCCGCATTCTCCACCACTGTCACGGGGTGAAGGATCACTCGACAAGGTTTCGTGAATATAATGCCCCAGAGGGTGGATTTATTTAAGGTGCAAAGTGCCTGAGGAAGTGTGGTGAGCCGCTTTCTGATGGCTGGTGCTTCCCGTGTGTTCCTGTGCTCTTCGGTGCAAATCCAAAACGAAAGTGGGTGTCCAGACGTGCTCCAAGGTGAGTGGGCTGTCGGTCACTCACTGCTTTCTGAGGAGAAACAAGAGAAGGATTAGACCAGCGTTTCATTCGGCTCGAGACCGTCTTGTGAGTGCAGTGTGTGCTGCTTAAAAGTGCGCAGGCTGATGGGGAGCAGCTGTGACCGATCAGCCGGCGGTGAGGACGTGCAGGTGTTCTGCGTTGATTGCCAGGGTGATGCTGATTCCTCTGAGAACGCTTGTCACAATATATACAGATATGCATTCACCCCCCCCCCCCCCAAATCCCTCGCCGCTTTGTACCGCCAGTCTGACAAGTGTGTCTGTGACCAGCGCTGTAATGGCAAATGGACCGGATGATCGGACGATTACCTCGACCCCCCAATTTCCGTCCCCAGTTGCAAAGACTTGTGTTTATGGTGTACTGATTATGTGCTTTTGTTGCTCAGGTGTTTTTACTGTTCTCACACTGTGCTCCCAAAGGAGCAATGTCTTGGTGTTGTTTTTTTCTCCTCACTTTCCTAATGGTATGCTGGATCTCATCTTCCCCTGTACTACTGTATTTCGTTGCCTTGTACCCACATGTACGATGACAATAAAGTTGAATCTAATCTGAAGTTGTGGCCAAAATAAGACTCAACTTTACCCCTAGTGGACGAAAACGTCCCCAACAACACTTAAGGGTTAAATCAACGTTAAAATGCAAAATGAAGCACTGTCAATGCATTGTTTTATTCCAAAGGTGCAAACTGACATGTTTACTTATCAAAGACGATATTATACTTACTTAAATGGATGTATAAAACATAAGGGCTGTGTCTGAAAGCTTAGGCAGCTGACTTGTCTCGCTACCCTAAAAGACAATGATTTCTCAGGCAGCATTAGTGTTTGAAGGTACCTGCTAAAACTAATTTCGACAGGCTTCTGAGGAAGCATAATGATGGCATAATGAAGCATAATGTAATGTCGTTTGGATACCAAAGAGGAGGTGGGGGAGAGGAGAACGCTGTCCAAGTTGAAGACCATTTTCAGTAACATCTCTCAAACTTTGCATGAGATTGTGGTGTCTGAGTAGGTCCTCCACCAATAGACTGGTACATCCACTGTGTAAGAAGGAGCTCCCAGCAGCAGAAAGCCTGTTAATTACAATAACAATACCATGTAATATGGTTGTATGTTTTTAGTATGTTTTTTCTTCGCTCATTGTGTTGTGGTTGGTCTTGTGGAGTATGCAGAAACAAGTGAATTTCCCCAGTATGGGTTTATAATAAAGTCTATCAAATCAAAATCAAATCTTTTTTTAAAGATCTGATGTTTTGAAGAACTGCCATGTTTCCATGTAGCATACAGTATATGTCTGTAAACCACCACAATCATATTTCCTGGAATGTTTAAGATTTGCGTGCACATAAATACATTTGTAGGACATTTTATGGTCCTAAAACAGCTTTTAATTAATGGATGCAGTGACTCTAGAATGCAGTTTTAGCCTCGCTATTAAAACAAACATAAAGATTATGCTTTAATTTGTGATTATAAGTATAATTTCAGCATGATGCTTGCCAATTACATTAAAATTAAACACCAGAAATTATGTCATGCCAAGACCTGCACACTATGCATGCATGTATATAATTAATTTGTAACGTGAAAAAAGGAAAGCCTAAAACCATGATAAACACCCCACTCAGATAATTGTAACAGTACAAAATATTTTTTGGCTAAAAGGTTGGCTGAAAAGGTGCTTTGCTGATTGTTTGGAGTGATGTAAGGTAAAAGTGCTTGTAAGTGGATTTTGTCTTTTCTGTTCAAAGGTGCTGAGGGGTTTTAAAAGGTATTTTATTAATTATCAGGAATGTCACTATAATTATCAGAGGTACAGCACTGAAATGTTTCAAGGTTTTAATCATCATTTTAAGGATCAAGAGTAAGCTTGAGAAAAGTTCACCGCCAAACACTTGCCTTTTCAAAATTAATTTAGTTTTCATAAATAGAATGAAAGCAAATGCATTTGACTTAAGTGCATTTTATTGAACAAAAGTTTGGCATATACCCCTAAACGTGGGATGACGTCATCCGTATTTAGGTGAGTTTTCCTGACAGAAAGATAATATTTAATATTTTACGCAACTGTAGTTAAAGCTGAAGAACCAAATCTTTGTTTTAAATAATAAATGTGATTTATATTTGTTGCACGTGAATCTCTGCTCGTCTGATTGATGGCGTCACTGATTTCCACGTGCACGCATTTCTTGATAAGCAGGTGAGGTAAGGGTCTTTTTTTTTCTTTCGTATTTATGCCTAAACGATCATTTTTCACACCACACACGCTATTAATTATCACATTTAACGATTAATAAACCTTAACGTCCTTAAGAACCACTCGAGAAAAATAGGGGTTCTAGTTTCATTCCAACACCAACTTTGTGCAAAAACGTTTGCTTAAACTAAACTCACAAACTTCCACAATACATCCAATATGTGTTAACAAATAGTTTACGTTTTTATATATAATTTTAAAAGTTTCACCTGTCCTGTAGTATCTTCCGTTATCTATTGCGAATGTGCTGTCGTGTTGGTCAGCGTGGTCCTCGTGCAGTTTATACGTGTAATAAAAACTGTTTTAATTATTAAAAACCGTCATCTGATTGTCAAGCAGCACTTGGACGTGACTCTTTCTGCTGGTCACATCGTTAGATGACAACAAATGACCGTATTTAATGGAGTTCGGTAAAACTGGCAAGATATTCACAGATTCGGCTTTTCCGGATCAATGACTCGCGAGCAAACTCTTTTATGGCAGTCAATCATTCATTCAACCGATTCGTTCAAACCGCTGAATGAGTCATTGAATCATCCACTGAACCGTTTTGTTCCAAAACGAGGAATCAATTCAGGAACAAGATCAAGGTGCTGCTTGGATTCGCGGCGGTTACTCGATATTAACATGTTTATTTGCTATTAACTTTTGTATAAAAGCGATTGTGCTGCCTCCTTGTTGCTCCATCAATTAACATTACCTTCTCAGGAACAACACACATTGTCATTGTTGCTAGTTCTTGCTAGTTCATGATGTTATTAGCAATAACGGAGGCTTTGGGCATTTTTAAATTTGCAACGGCAAAACCGTGTTAGTGTGGATTTACTTTAACTATCGACTATTTTCCCAACAGGTAACTTACTCCGAATTTGTCCTGTTTAACAGATTGTCCCGTCCTAAACTCATCGGCTGAACCAGACTTTGACAGAAAACACGCTGTGAGTCTTTGTCATCCAAAACAGTCTTACAAGACTTCATTTGGACCATTTTGATGGGTGATGTGATGCCATATATTTCTACAAATAATACAAATTTGACTGGCATTTAAAACTACAACAACGAAGTTTATTTAACTGTCTTTGTAAAAACATAGCTCATCTAACGTTAGCTAACGTATGTTGCTCTCTTTTGCAGAAGTAATGTCTTTGAGGGTGGTCTCCTAATTTGTCCTTTAGTCTTTTTACAAAGGCTAGGAGAAATTGCCCTCTGTGATTTTTTTTATATATATATTTTTAGTCACTAAGATCATCCCAAAAAAACTATTCATGAGATGTACATAGTATTTCACACTGGATATACATTTTCCATCATGTTGATGTCTTGTGAAGTATGAACTTTATGAGTATCTTATTCTTTTTCACTCTTTTGCAGACTTTGCTGTGGAAATCTGAGAAATGTTAGAAATACAAATAATCAAGGTAGAGCACTACATGATGGCCGTTTCTATCAGATACGAAGCAACCAGTATTATTTTAGTATTGTAAAGATACTATTGTTCATTATTTCAAGTTGTTTTTAAAATGTTTTGGTTTTGTCATTTTTATGCTTATATGGTATTCATTTCTATTTGCGTTTTATGTAGAAGTACATCAAGTCAAAGCAGATGAAAAGTCTAGTAAATTGTTTTATAAACAAGTAAAGCAAGTGTTTTTATGCTTTTAATAAATTATAATAGCCCAAATAGTAAGGCTCTTGCTGGGATGTCATATGTAACACTGATAATTGTTTACAAAAAGAAAAAAAGGCTAGGGGATATTTTCAAACAATTTATGACAAGATATTTACGTATTTGCCCTGGAGTGCTTTACAGTAGGCAGCACAGTATTGGCTTATTTCTAATAATTTAATTATTCAGTCTTTTCCACTTCCACTTTTTTAAAATGTCATTATATCTCCTGAGACACCATTGAGCATTATGCTGTTTTTTGCCTTAAAAGGATACTCCACCCCAAAATGAAAGTTTTGTCATTAATCACTATACCCCCATGTCGTTCCAAACCTGTAAAAGCTTTTTTCGTCTTCAGAATAAGATTTAAGATATTTTGGATGAAAATCGGGAGGCTTGTGACTGTCCCATAGACTGCCAAATAAATAATTGTCAAGGTCCAGGAAAGTATGAAAAGCATCGTCAGAATAGTCCATGTGCCATCAGTGGTTCAACTGTAACTTAATGAAGCGACGACAATACCTTTTTGTACACGAAGAAAACAAAATAATTACTTTATTCAACAATTTTTAAATGTATTTACCATAGACTGTATAAAAACACGCTGCTGATGTGTTATTTTTATTATTGGGTGCGCCAGAAAACACATCAGCAGCGTTGTACGTCAACTGTCACAGCAACCACACTCACAACAGACCCATAAGTTGTAATTTTTGCTATTTTTGGACCAAAGTGTTTTTTCGATGCTTCAACAAATTCTAACTGACCCTCTGATGTCACATGGACTACTTTGATGATGTTTTTATTAGCTTTCTGGACATGGACAACCCTTTAATTATTCATCCCCAAAATGTTTCATATATTCATTTACATATGTATTACATAAATAACGAAAAAAGGTTCAGCACATCCAGTGCCCAGTCTCCACTTTGTTAAAATGGCATACAGGTGCTGGTCATGTAATTAGAATATCATCAAAAAGATGATTTATTTCACTAATTCCATTCAAAAAGTGAAACTTGTATATTATATTCATTCATTACACACAGACTGATATATTTCAAATGTTTATTTCTTTTAATTTTGATGATTATAACTGACAACTAAGGAAAATCCCAAATTCAGTATCTCAGAAAATTAGGATATTACTTAAGACTAATACAAAGAAAAGATTTTTAGAAAATACTGCAACAGTGTGGTGTGGCATGGAGTCGATCAGTCTGTGGCACTGCTCAGGTGTTATGAGAGCCCAGGTTGCTCTGATAGTGGCCTTCAGCTCTTCTGCATTGCTGGGTCTGGCATAGCGCATCTTCCTCTTCACAATATCCCATAGATTTTCTATAGGGTTAAGGTCAGGCGAGTTTGCTGGCCAATTAAGAACAGGAATACCATGGTCCTTAAACCAGGTACTGGTAGCTTTGGCACTGTGTGTTGGGGCCAAGTCCTGTTGGAAAATGAAATCTGCATCTCCATAAAGTTGGTCAGCAGCAGGAAGCATGAAGTGCTCTAAAACTTCCTGGTATACGGCTGTGTTGACCTTGGACCTCAAGCAACGTGTATTGTGTGCCTCTTCTCTCTTCCTCAAGACTCTGGGACCCTGATTTCCAAAGGAAATGTAAAATTTACTTTCATCAGAGCACATAACTTTGGACCACTCAGCAGCAGTCCAGTCCTTTTTGAAGTTAGACGCTTCTGATGCTGTCTGTTGTTCAAGAGTGGCTTGACACCAGGAATGCGACAGCTGAAACCCATGTCCTGTATACGTCTGTGTGTAGTAGTTCTTGAAGCACTGACTCCAGCTGCAGTCCACTCTTTGTGAATCTCCCCCACATTTTTTTAATGGGTTTTGTTTCACAATCCTCTCCAGGGTGCGGTAATCCCTATTGCTTGTACACTTTTTTTTTTTCTACCACATTTTTTCCTTCCCTTCGCCTCTCTATTAATGTGCTTGGACACAGAGCTCTGTGAACAGCCAGCCTCTTTTGCAATGACCTTTTGTGTCTTGCCCTCCTTGTGCAAGGTGTCAATAGTCGTCTTTTGGACAACTGTCAAGTCAGCAGTCTTCCCCATGATTGTGTAGCCTACAGAACTAGACTGAGAGACCACTTAAAAGATCTTTGCAGGTGTTTTTAGTTAATTAGTGATTAGAGTGTGGCACCAGGTGTCTTCAATATTGAACCTTTTTTCACAATATTCAAATTTTCTGAGATACTGAATTTGGTATTTTCCTTAGTTGTCAGTTATAATCATCAAAACTAAAAGAAATAAATATTTGAAATATATCAGTCTGTGTGGATTGAATGAATATTAAATGGAATTAGTGAAATCAACTTTTTGATGATGTTCTAATTATATGACCAGCACCTGCAATGTCTCTTGAGACACCATTGAGCATTATGCTGTTTTTGCCATAAAAGGATACTCCACCCCAAAATGAAAAGTGTGATTTTTCACTAACCCCCATGTCGTTCCAAGTCCGTTAAAGTTTTGTTTGTCTTTGGAACACAATTAAAGATATTTTGGATGAAACCCGGGATGCTTGTGACTATCTCATAGACTGCCAAGTAAATAACAGTGTAAAGGTCCAGGAAAGTATGAAAAGCATCGTCATAATAGTCCATCTGCCATCAGTGGTTTAACCGTAACATTATGAAGCTACAAGAATACTGTTTGTACACAAAGAAGACAATTCCTCTCCTCTGTGTCTCTCCAAATCAGCGTAGTGCCATTTTGACAAACCTGAGAAGTACGCAGATGGTGTATGCTCTTCTGTGTCAGCCACACCACAAGGATAAATTTGGAGAGAGACAGAGGAGAAAAAATGAAGTAAGTTGTTAGTTTTGTTTTCTTAGCATACAAAAATGTATTATCGTAACTTCATAACATTACAGCTGAATCACTGATAGCAAATGGAGTATTCTGACGATGCTTTTAATACTTTCTTGGAACTTGACACTGTTATTTATTTGGCAGTCTATGGGACAGTCACAAGCCTCCCAGTTTTCATCCAAAATATCTTAAATTGTGTTCCAAAGACGAACAAAACTTTATGGGTTTGGAACGACATTGGTGTAAGTGATTAATGACAAAATATTCATTTTGGGGTGGAGTATTCCTTTAAAGCACATTGAAATGAAAGCTATCTTCCTTTTGTATCTTTAAAAAAAAATTGTGTGTACAGTCGTGGCCAAAAGTTTTGAGAATTACATAAATATTAGTTTTCAAAAAGTTTGCTGCGAAACTGCTTTTAGATCTTTGTTTCAGTTTTTTCTGTGATGTACTGAAATATAATTACAAGCAGTTCATACGTTTAAAAGGCTTTTATCGACAATTACATGACATTTATGCAAAGAGTCAGTATTTGCAGTGTTGGCCCTTCTTTTTCAGGACCTCTGCATTTTGACTGGGCATGCTCTCAATCAACTTCTGGACCAAATCCTGACTGATAGCAACCCATTCTTTCATAATCACTTCTTGGAGTTTGTCAGAATTAGTGGGTTTTTGTTTGTCCACCCGCCACTTGAGGATTGACCACAAGTTCTCAATGGGATTAAGATCTGGGGAGTTTCCAGGCCATGGACCCAAAATTTCAACATTCTGGTCCCCGAGCCACTTAGTTATCACTTTTGCCTTATGGCACGGTGCTCCATCGTGCTGGAAAATGCATTGTTCTTCACCAAACTGTTGTTGGATTGTTGGAAGAAGTTGCTGTTGGAGGGTGTTTTGGTACCATTCTTTATTCATGGCTGTGTTTTTGGGCAGAATTGTGAGTGAGCCCACTCCCTTGGATGAGAAGCAACCCAACACATGAATGGTGTCAGGATGCTTTACTGTTGGCATGACACAGGACTGATCGTAGCGCTCACCTTTTCTTCTCCGGACAAGCCTTTTTCCAGATGCCCCAAACAATCGGAAAGGGGCTTCATCGGAGAATATGACTTTGCCCCAGTCCTCAGCAGTCCATTCATTATACTTTCTGCAGAAGATCAATCTGTCCCTGATGTTTTTTTTTGGAGAGAAGTGGCTTCTTTGCTGCCCTTCTTGACACCAGCCCATCTTCCAGAAGTCTTGGCCTCACTGTGCGTGGAGATGCGCTCACACCTGCCTGCTGCCATTCCTGAGCAAGCTCTGCGCTGGTGGCACTCCGATCCCGCAGCTGAATCCTCTTTAGGAGACGATCCTGGCGCTTGCTGGACTTTCTTGGACGCCCTGAAGCCTTCTTTACAAGAATTGAACCTCTTCCCTTGAAGTTCTTGATGATCCTATAAATTGTTGATTTAGGTGCAATCTTAGTAGCCACAATATCCTTGCCTGTGAAGCCATTTTTATGCAACGCAATGATGGCTGCACGCGTTTCTTTGCAGGTCACCATGGTTAACAATGGAAGAACAATGATTTCAAGCATCACCCTCCTTTTAACATGTCAAGTCTGCCATTCTAACCCAATCAGCCTGACATAATGATCTCCAGCCTTGTGCTCGTCAACATTCTCACCTGAGTTAACAAGACGATTACTGAAATGATCTCAGCAGGTCCTTTAATGACAGCAATGCAATGCAGTGGAAAGGTTTTTTTGGGATTAAGTTAATTTTCATGGCAAAGAAGGACTATGCAATTCATCTGATCACTCTTCATAACATTCTGGAGTATATGCAAATTGCTATTATAAAAACTTAAGCAGCAACTTTTCCAATTTCCAATATTTATGTAATTCTCAAAACTTTTGGCCACGACTGTATATGGTAATTAAAACACAAAGCTGTCAGAAGCTTTTATTGCAAAGATTTAATAAATATTCTATCTACTCCAGTGATCAGTTGGTATATAGCACGCACACACTCTGTTTTTTGTCAGATTGAAGATCCAGGATGTCTGTGGGCTCGAGTTCTGAAAGGACCAGGCATTCAGCCGGACAGTCCGGAGGATTATGAGAACCTGAGAGTGAAAATGAACCTCTTCTACCATGATGTCGACCTGGACGTTCAAAAACTAAAGCCTGCTGAACTGAAGGAGGGGCTGGTATGCCATTTCAGAATATAGATATGATAGAAGATGGATATTGAGTTGTCTAATAAATGAACTTAACTGACTCAAAATGATGTAATGGAAAACAGTTGATTAAAAACCAAAACTTAAAAAAGGTGACCGTTTATGTCACAAATGTGCATTTATGTAAATCTTCAACTAAAACGTTGGAGTTCATTTAAAGAGGGTAGAATAAGAGAATGTTTTGAGAGAGTGTGTTGACGCTGTTTGATGTAATGGCTTTGAATAATGCCTGTCTGCTCTCAGATGATTGATCTGTCAGCTGACCTGTCTCCTCCCTCAGGTGTGTGTGGTGTTCAGTCTGGATCTGAAGAGTTGGTGTCGAGCGGTAGTCGAGTCGGTCTTTCAGGGGACGGGGGACACTCAGGCTTGGTGCTTGTTATTAGACCACGGAGATCGCATCATCGTCAGAGCAGATGAGTACGAGACGTTTTGCAGTTTGTATCTGATAAAGCACAGCTGTAGAAAATCATTAAGTATTACATTGTTAATGTTATAAAATATTTATCATGTAATTTTCTCAAAACGTAATAAAATCTTGGGCTCATAATAAAAATGCTTACAACTTTCATGAGGTAATACCAGCACATTATGTAAATCAGTGATTACAATGTAGAAATTATTTTTCAGTATAATAAATTTGAGCACAAAGCGTAAAATAGTTTTATGTAAAATAAGGTATTACATTAAAAGGCTTATTAGGCTACATTGTGAACCCAACATTTTTATAAAAATCGTACTAATTGTATGATTGACATGCTCTGTCATTTTGAGTCGGTTTAACCCAAAAACACATTTAAAGTTGAATGCACTAAATTTAAAAAACGAAGTGTCTCCTTTATGTAAATATGCTTATTTAAATGGTTGATTTAAAAACAATGGGTGGGTTGCGAGCGAGCGCCAACCTCCCACTCTCTCTCGTGAGCCCAACACAGAAGTGACTAAAAAAAACTCAGTCCCATAGACTCCCCATGTTAAAATGCAAAACTTTACAGCAGGAAAAAACATGTTTACAGCTTGGTGCAAAAAAATTATTTTGGTCTATATAGCTAATTTTGCTCTTCATAACAACTGTGAGGGGGGTGAATTATTTTTACAACTCATCCATTTAAATTATATTAAGACTTAAAGTTCTGCATAATTAAGGGCGTGGCCACTTGAGTGACAGGTGGATTGTTGCTGCTGACACTGCCGTCGAGCATGTGGGCGTGGCTTCAGCAAATAGCTCCCGCCTTTTTACCCATTTTCGATTGTCCGTGAGAGTCGTTCGGTGACGCGCCGCCAAGATGGTGATGGCCTGCTCTGCACACTTTGAATTCAAGAGTCTATGGGTGACGTCATGGACACTGGGTCCATGTTTTTATGTCTATGGCAGTCTATGGTTGCGAGACATAAAAAATGGTTTGCCAGGATGATTTAAGGAAAATGTATATGTTATATTAAAAATAAAATAAACAGTGTGTGTGTGTATATATATATATATATATATATATATATATATATATATATATATATATATATATATATATATATATATATATATATATATATATATATATAATAGGGGTATAACGATTCTCAGTAAAAAATCGAACCTGACGGTTCAGCATCCACTTGCAACGCAGTTCAACTGAAATCTGACCACATCTGTAAAATGGTTTGTTAAAAATAACATGTAAAACAGATAGAGTTAGGCTAATGTATGTTTTTGTTGATATATATCCATTCTGGCTTCCCAATAGATTATAAAAACAGCGAACAAAAAAACAAAGAGAACATGGATACACACTTTGTTCAATGCAAGGACCATATGAGTCATTGAAGCCGTGTGCATGTGAGACCTGAACAGCACACGTTTCTATCTGTGTTTAAACTAAACTCATTAATCCTTGCCAGTTACAATATTAACTAGAGCCAGAAGATGCGAATGAGAAGCTTCATCTTAAGCGCCGAATCCATGTCTCAGAGAGCACACAAATACAGAGTCCTCGTTCAAGACTTGTACTTGAAAAATGATGTCAAATGCCCATCTTGGTGAGGATCCCAGCAGTCTAATAGTCGGCTGAATGTGCAGTCTCTGTGTACTGGATCCGTGCATTGTCTTAAAGTGACACCACTTTCTTAATGTTCATCAAACAACAAAATACTAGGAAATATTCAGTGCTCTTGATTGAATAGCTTTTTGTAACTTTTAATAAGGATTCATTTTTAATAATCAAATATGCAATGTTATTTTACATTTGATAAAACATTTTATCAAATGAATAATGTAATACTTATTACAGTATGTGCAGTTATTACACTGAGTTGCTACAACAGTTCATCCACAGGACATCCACATTACATTAGCGCTTGGGTTTATAGAGTGTTTTTTCTCTCAGTGTAAGATCTCCTCTTGAGAGGTTCCTGCAGCTGCCTTTCAGAGTGAGACGCTTTAAATTGGCTGGAATTCGTCCAATGACACTACAGGTGCCCATCGCAGAAAACACAGCAGAGCTTGTGTAAGTCAGATCTCCTGAAGAAACCTTTTTGCATCAATATTCATGCATGCATTCTGAGCCACTGTTTGTATCGGTCTTGATCTCAGTCCATCTTCAACATGGGACAGCTCTGCCACAAAATACCTGCACAATCTATTACAAGGTAAAAGTGTGCTTTGGTTTGTCCAGCTCATGCTTACTGTCAGTAAGTATTGATTTTTCAGGCTCTGCTTGTTTTTAGTGTCGACTCTGGTTGAAGCCGTTCTGTGTGAAACCCAGTTAGGCTGCTCTGCCATTGAACTCTACTTGACTGTCAACAATACAAAGGTAAAATATGTTTACATGACATTATTTTGCCATCCTCAAATCACAGAGTTGTCCTGAGCAGGAATTTGAAGAAGCGAGATGGACTGCAAATGATTTGGGTTAAATGTTATGTTGCGATTCACTGTGATTTTGTAGATCTGTGTAAACGATGAGCTCGTCGCAAAGAAATTTGCTTGTTTCATGAGAGAGGAGTCCAGTGCGCTGGAAGGGAACAGGAATGGAGATCGCACTCCTATCAGCCTGGCGTGGGACATCTACTCCAGTCCTCACCAGCTCCTAGAAATGAAAGGACGCTGTCCTATCAAACCTCCACCTCCAGATATTCCCATCAGAAAAGAGCGGAAAGATGGTCCACAGACAGGTCAAGCGAATTAATTAATGAATATATAGATATATATATATATATATAAACATACATACACAAGGGTTAGACAAAATTAGTGAACATCAGTTATTAAAGGGGTTTATATCATGTGTATTACTTTTTTGCTTTTTTTTTTTTAAATGATTAATCACACTACATTTACTTTGTTTCTCATTTAGAAATAGATGAAGTTTCTCATTCGGAAAAGCAGAAACCACAGGTGTCAGAGGAAGCACACATGCCACCTCGAGCTCCAAAACTGACCCGCAATGCTGGAACCGATACTGTGAGTGTTCGTTTATAGTGATATGGCAGTGTGCGTTTGTGTGTCTGCCAGTTAAAGTGTCTCTTAATTTCTGGTTTGATCAGATTGGCAGAGGATGGCGTATCAGAGCGGAGGCCACTGACATCTTCAGAGATGAATGCTGTGGTCAGACTCGCATACACAAGCCTCCGTAAGACTTCCACCTGCACCTCATCCCTCCTGACTTAAGTCATTACTCGTGTATAATGGAGTTTTTGATTGAATTACCATCTTCATTAAGTCAGGTGTCAATCCAAACTTAAATACACAAACTAAGTTAACTTGCCAACAAAATAGTTTAGTAAATATTAGTTTTTCTTTTCACAGATACATGTTTGACACACTTTCACATTCAAAGCAGATTCCTCAAGTAAGTACTGATGTGTCTTTCAAAACTTTATTACTTATATAAATATATACACACACACATATATATATATATATATATACACACACACTAGGGGTGTAACGGTACGTGTATTCGTACCGGACCGTTTCGGTACAGGACTCTCGGTACGGTGCACGTGTGTACCGAATGACCGAATGCAATCCTGCATGGCGTGAGCGTGGCGTTTCTGCTGCGTGTCAGTTGTGTGACGGCTGCTTCACGTTTTCTGTGTCTTTACACACCAGAATCATGCCTGGCGCGCTGCTGCTGCTGCTACTGTAGGTGACATCTTGGGGGAGGATCTTGTCTTCACGACAACAATATGTATACTTCATGTTGAGCATAAATATAAAGCCTACTGATAAAGGACACCGTCAACAGTATTGACGGCAAAATAGACTATGTTTGACAGGTGCAATATGCCAGTGTGTCACCAGCCTAAGGTTTTCAAAAGGCATCACGCGAGTGTGAACATCACTACAACTAGGGAAAAAACGATTGTAATTCAAACGCAGCTCCCGTCGGCATTTAAACAGACCTTTGCTCTTAATTCTGATCGGTCCAACGCAATACCGAAATCTGAGCAGGTCTAAAAACTGAAACTGTTGATGCTGCACTTTACACTTTGGAAAATTTATATATATTTTTTTAATATGAGCAGGCCTACAAGCTGGGGTTGGTAATGCTGCACTGTAATCATAGTTATTTATTTCTATTTTTCATTATATTTTATTATGTGATATTGGTTTGAGACTGAGAGTATTTTATTTAGTGGAGAACTTTGCAGCAGTATTTTATTTCTTATTCTTTTTTTATTTTATATATATATTATTAAAAAGTATTTAAAAAAAAAAAAAAACATTGTTAAAAAAAAGTTTATAGTAATAAACAACCTGCAGTTTAGTGTTTGCATTTCTTTCCCTTACTGTACCGAAAATGAACCGAACCGTGACTTTAAAACCGAGGTACGTACTGAACCGTGATTTTTGCGTACCGTTACACCCCTAATACACACACACACACGCACACACACATATATATATATATATATATTAGTGGTGGGCATAGATTAATTTTTTTTATCTAGATTAATTTCACTGTAATCTTGGAATTAATCTAGATTAAAATGGCTCATTTGAATTCTGCCGAAGGCATTCAGAATATGCGTGTTACCCAAATAAAATAATGACTAAAAGTAACGTTAAGTCTTTGAGAACGGGTTTCTCAAGATAGGTGGTGCATTAGACCAGGGGCTCATCTCCTGTTTCCAAAATATGGCGTTATTTCCTGTTTTTATACAGTCTATGGTTATTTCCCTGTCAAATGTCGAGAGCGCATTATTGTAGCGTGAAAGTACATTAATATAATGCGCGAGCGCGAATCTCTCTGCTCGTGCGCGGAAACTTGGCGCGCGCTCTCAGATAAACGTTGCATACTCTCTGAGCGAGCCCAGAGAACATTCTTACAAGAGCAACGTGTATCTGAGAGCGCGCGCCCAGTTCCCGCGTGCGATGTACTTTCGCGCTACAATAATGCGCTCTCGACATAGGTGAAAGTCATCATAGTTCACGTAGTATAGACCCAGCTCCCAACCCAACTTTGAGAATAGATTAACGGCGATATTTTTTTTATCGTCCGATAAGAGTCTCACGTTAACGCAGCACGTTAACGCTGATAATGGCCCACCACTAATATATATATATGTGTGTATGTGTTTTTTTATCTTGTGAAATTGAAGCAGTTAGTACACGAGTGAAGAATGATCAGAAAATGAGTGACTGGGAAATGACAATTATATTAATATTTTCAGCCTGATCAAACTGATAATAACAGCATTGCTTCAACACCAGCTGCAAGCTCACCATCATGGTAGGACCAAACACAAGCTTGTCTGATTGGGATTGAGTGAATCTGAACTTAGCCTCATTATACTTACTTGAGACCAGTTATACATTCTGCAACCCAACTAACTGACATGAAAATGTGGTTTTGTTTGTGCTACTATGTTTGTGTCTTCACAGTGCGAGTGACTCCCCTGAAGAGCAGAAAGTGGCAGCTCTCTCACAAGAGCCCAGTCTTGAAGATCAGCTGACCTCTTCTAGGTAGCTTTTTACATTAATTCTAAACTTCTATTGCCCCTCAGGTCTTAAACGTCATATTTATTTAATCTGATATGCTTGGTCTTTTTCATCTGATTCCACTATTTATTTTATTTAATTGTGGACAGACTTATGCAGTTTCTAAACCCTGATCCACTCAATCCAGACCAAGAGTCTCTTGATGCCAAAGTAAGAGCCTCGTAGTTTGTATTCTGAATTTGATCATTTCTTAGTTCTCATATGTATTGTGGTATTCAGTCTTGCTTGTGTGGTTTTCACAGATTGAACGCTGTAATCCGGGACACTTAGGAGTTATAGTGCACACTGCCCTTCGTGTTGAACCCTGCCGGAAACTGACACGTGCACCCATCAGTGAACAGTTCAGAAAGGTCGACCAGCATGCTTTAATATTATCCATATCAGAATAATCATTGCATTATTTATCATTTTGCATTATTTGTCACAAAGTCAGTCCAACTCAGTTAACTTCATGCTGTAAGTGTACAGAAATCGAGGAATGTGAGGTATAATTGGACCGTTGTATTAATGATTTTAATATATGATTCTTGACCTGTTGTGTCTGATTAGGTTGTTTTTGTTTGTTTTAGTTCCTGTTGTGGAGGAAGTATAATGGACCGAATGTAGCAGAGAGTTACTGTTGGCCCTCTGTGGCACGAGGTTTTGACACAGTACTGGTGTCACACAGCGGAGACAACCCTCTGTCCTATATTCCTCCTCTGCTGATGCTGTTACAGACGGTTTCTGTCGTCTCCAGTCTCGCTGCTCGCACTGGGGTGAGATTCAATGCTCTGTTGTTGTTCACAGAAGAATAGTGTTACACACTAAATGGCTTAAAAAAAATTATGCTACCGCTTCACCTCTGGGCTCAGGAGACCACATGATGTAGCTCCACCTCTGGGTGTACTGGTCCCTTTGGTGTAGCTCCATGTTTGGTTCTGGTGGGGCCTGTGGTGCAGCTCCACCTTTGAGCTCAAGGGGGCCCCATGGTGCAGCTCCACCTCTACCATCGGTCTTGGTTGATCTAATTACAATTCAATACTACGCTAAATGCCCAAGTGAAAGGTGGCTAATGCAACTTAGTCACTCAAACCACTGTAAGGGGTGGTCAGAAACCTCATATTAGTGTAAACATCAAATTAGGGCAAAATGAGCATTTCAAATTTCCAACTTTGTATGGCACAGTTGAATGTAGCATGTTTAGAAAAGCCTATACATATGCACAAGAGCTCATAGAAGATCTCTGGCATGGTGCAGATCCACCTCTTTACTGGTCCCTTTGGTGCACCTCCATGTTTGGGCTTGGTGGGACCTATGGTGCAGCTCCACCTCTAGGCATATCTAATCAAATAACATTGAATGATGACAAAATAAGGGTTTAATTTTTGCCGATTTCATGTGGTTTGGGAAGAAAAAGGCTTGGTGTAGCATGTTTGAAAAAGCATACGGTGTAAGCACAAGACTTCACAGAACATCTCTGATACAGTGCAGCTCCACCTTACTATTAATGATCTGATCCCGGTTTTGCTGCTACATCTTCAGTTTCTCTCTGTCTGCAGCCCATAGCCGTGATCCTGTGTCCGGGCTGGGAGAAGGTTCAGACAGTGCTGGAGCTCCTGGAGGACAGTAAAGCAACTTACAACCTCCATCCCACCAGTGTGCTGCTGGGTGTGGACCAGGAAGAGCCCAAAAAGTTCAAGATCCAGAGGAACTGTGAGATTTGTCTGCAGTAGATTGTGGAGCGTTTCAACTCATTTGAATCTGGACCGATGCCAAAGCTAGCTTTAATGTTGCTGTGATGTTAATAAAGGTCAGTTGCTGGTGACCACACCGTTTACCATGATGAGGCTGCTGGATGCTCAGTGCTTCCTGTTCCTGAGACTGTGTCACCTGGTGCTGGATGAGGCTGATGTCCTGTATTCACAAGCACCTGAGCAGGTGACACAAGAGAAGAGGACAGCACATTTTTAGAAAATGGCACACACTCAAATTTGCCTGACCGGTTTTGGCTCTTTACCTCTCTGTGAAGATGTCAGTAATCCTGAAGCACTTCCAGAAGGTGGTCTCTGGAGAGGAGAGGTCGTCGTGCCCCAGGCAGATCATCGCAGTGGGCAGCCGCTGGAGCGCTGGGATTGAGGCTCTGGTCAGAGAGCACATGATCTACCCCTCCGTCATCATCACCGTGATGGAGGAGGCAGCTCTGTACGGCAGGGTACATCAGGTCAGTCTTCACAAACTGAGTTCTTTCTCTCCCGCCCTCTGCTGAGCGCTGACTTCCTGTCTGTGTTTCACCTTCAGAGGGTTCAGCTGTGTCTGGACTGCGATAAGATCTCCGTTCTGCTCGGGTCGCTGGACTTCCACCCGCCCAAGCCTCAGAAAACCCTCATCATTACCAACTCCGCTGAGGAGACCGAGCATGTGTATAAGGTACAGACTTCCACCAATCACAGTGAAGGATGAGTTATGACCCACCAATCGGATTAAATATATAAAATCATTCCTTTGTGGTGGTGAAAATCTAAATTTAGCTTTCATGCTCGATACTACAGTATGATTTCATGAGAAATTGTTTATTGTAACAAGGCTGTGGTCAACACTGCCGTCTTCACACTGAAAGCTCATGAAGATGTGACGGATCAGTTTGACTTTGTCATTGATCAGTGGAGGAAAGACATCAGCCGTGGAACGCAAGTCATTCTGGGTAAGTATCTGTAATATGACAAGCCGTCAAACTAAATGTCTTCTATACGTCAGTAATGAGTAAATAAGTTTTATTCTTTATTTGTTGTTTGGTTAACAAAAAGCTATGAATCTCATATAACAAATAAATAAACAGGTATTTATCATTACCATGATATAATATACCATCACACGAGATAACATTAATTCATGGTCGCATACACAAAAAAAACAAAAACACTACAGACATCATTTCTAGAAGTTAAGAATTGGTTTGCGAAGACATAACCAAACGAGATCATGTGCTAATATTAGGGAGCGTTGGTTCTTGTCTGAACTCTTGATTCTTCCTTCAGTTACCACCAATGACTGTCTCAAGGCTCTCGGCATCCGGGACGCCACGTGCGTGGTGCATTATGGGTTTCCCAGCTCCCCCAAACTCTTCGGCAGCCGCCTGTTCTGCATGTCAGAGCATTTCAGAAACCTTTCGGATATGGTACCTGCTTCGATTTCTGTTGTTCTCTACAATCGTTTGGGACATTTGTAAATGTTGTGTGATGTAAGCTTTGCTCCGTGACATCCCGCACAGGATCATGCCGAGAGCTCCTCTCCTGCAGCTCAGTCCGTGTTGCTGCTGTCGGAGCTGAACGCCCGTCACGTGTGTGGCGTCCTGCGGTACCTGAGGAGAAGCGGCGCTCTTCTGCCCCCGGAGCTGCTACAGTTCGCTCTGGGCGTCCAGCAGGCCAAAGAGGAGCAGAAGACCGACAGACCCCTCTGCTCCTCGCTCAAGAGCTTCGGCTTCTGCAGGTCTCTGCTTCATTGTAGTACTTCCACCAGGCCTTAATAGTGTTAAATGCAAGTAGAAATTGTAATACATCATTTGTGAACATATGTTGCTAACTTGAAAATGTATGCGACCTCTTTCCAGAGACAGCACAGTTTGTCCGGATCGACACATGATCAACAAAGCCCTGGATCAGCCAAAGCACCCTGACTCTGGGAATATCATGGTTAGTTAAAATAACTTCTCTGAATTTAATCATTAAAAGGGAATCTGTTGTACAATGTGGAAGGTCAAGAAATTTGGCAAGTTTTGGCTTAATGCAGTCTATCAATAGTAGGGCTGTAATCAAATTCAAATAGCTGTACGAGCTATCTTTTTAAAACCACAAAACTGCTTCTTTAAATACAAATTCACATTAAATGTGAATATCACATTTTGCATACATGTTTTAATTTATATGTCTGTTATATATCACTTTATTTGTCTAAAATAAAGGTAAGGGGAAAAGTAAAGGAACTGAGTAAATGATTTGAGCAGTTTGATACATTTGTATTAAATCACAAAACTTGTAATTAAAAGGAAAGATGATAGATTTTAAAGGATGAAACGGATTTGAAAATGATTAAAATGGAATTAAATCAATTAATAATGTAATGAAAAATAAATAGAAAACTAGGTAGTTTGTTTTTCATGCCACAAAATAGCTTTTTACAATCTGTTCTTTTATGTTTTGAGATCAGGTCATATTTTTCAATAGCACTGAATATTAATTCTGGACCTTTTGATTGTGTCTCAGTGTCCCTTCTGCTAGTGGTTGACTGTAAATGTTTCTTTTGACTTTCAAAAGGTTTTGCCGCTGTGCATAAAGTCAGCGAATGTGTACTCTGGCCGTATCGTGAGCCAGAAAGAGGATTGTTACGAGACTCTCGCTGCTGAAATGAACGCACACTACGCTAGTGAGAGACGCTGTGCTGTCCAAGTGCTGAAGGGAGAACTTTACGCCATTCAAGAGGAGAACATCTATAACCGGTAATCACACAGACGCCCTCTAGTGAACACGACGCTTTAATACTACGTTAACCAGGAGTCACTCTCACTACGCCTTATATCCTGATTTATTTTTATCACTTCTTTCCTAAATGACATGTATCAAATGTAAGTTGATGGGAAAGAATTGTTTGATTGGTTCTAGGGTATGCGTGATGGAGCTGCCGGAAAAAGGAGAGCAGCTGTTCAGCAGCGTCACTGCCTGCTTCATAGATGAGGGCCGCACACAGGAAGTGAAGTCACACCAGCTTCTCCAGCTTCCTCCTCAGTTCCAGGCTGTGCCCAGCCAGGCTGTGGAGATCATCCTGTGCAGAGCGCAGCCCGTCGATGGGGAGGTGGACTGGAACCCGAAGGTCTCAATAATCCTTCTGAAAGAACACAGCTCTTCAGTTTGTACATAAACGGTTGTTTTAGAAAAGAAAAATGTCTGTTTTCAGGTCACCAGAGCCATCAGTCAGAAGATCAAAGGGAAGCTGCATCAGGCCAGGCTTGTGATGAGTGTGGGAAATACTGTCTGGGTTGATCCTATGGTACGTGTTCAACATGTTTGCATCAGTTGCCTTACAAGGTTTAGCTGATCCAGTCTAAAGACACTCTGACGCTCTTTTCTGGATCTGTTCTCTTCACACAGGTGCGCATGACACGTGTTCCTGGTCTGAAGACCTACATTAATGAGTATAACGTCCATGCTGAGATCTTGGCCTCTGGGTTTGGTGTCAATAATCCTCAGCATGTGGACCTGCTGAAGAGAGTTTTCCAGGGAGACGAGAACGCAAGCATGCTCCAGCACTTGACCGATGACAGGTTTATTACTAATATTCAGATCAGTCTAATGTTTTAATGCAAATAATCTTGAAATGTTGGTCATGTTTTACAATAGAAAGGAATTGAAATTTATATTTTGTGTCAAGAAAATCAAACCTATTTTTAGGTACATTAAGGCTTATTTCATTGTTATTGTTTTTCACTGCTGTTGTTTGTTTTTAATAAAAAATTAACCCTTGGGTGTGCAGATCAATGAAAATCATAATGACGTCAAATGGGAAATGCAGGATCCGAACTCACTTGTGTATTTTATGATGATTTGTCGATTTATTTTATTATACAAAAAGCACGTATGGATCAAACGTTTCGGCACTCAGCCTTGCTCGGTGAATCATTCCCATATGAAATATTTAGGTCACATTTCACAATAGAAAAAAATAGAAATATATTTTCCTTTTGAAATGGTCCACATTGCATTGAATCACGATTGGCAGGAAAATCTTCATCCGAAAACTGAAGCCTGATTTGTTTCTAATTTGATTGGATTCTAGATGAAACACCTCTGATTGGTGACGTGTAGTCAAGTATGGTGTCCCATACTCTGAATCTGTGCTCTGCATTTCACCCATCCACGTGAACACATCAGTGAACGCACCCGGAGCAGTGGGCAGCCATATTGCTGCGGCCCCCCGGGGAGCAGTTGTGGGGTCGGTGCTCTATATGCTTCTGCATGTTAAACATTTGTGCAAATTTAAGCAGTTTATTCTCCCACACACACATACACACACGTCTCTGACCACCCGCACTTGTTGCGTTGGGTCCTGCAGGAGTGTAGGTCTCTGCTTCACTCTATGGTGGTCCTCCCAAGTTTTCCAGGCCAAGCTCCTCCAAGCCATGGACGAGTCCGGCCCAGATCCAGCAACTTTTAGGGAGCTGTGCAGTGCAACTGACCTTGCCCTTAGCCTACCAAGCACTTCCCCTTAACCAAGTGCCAGGGCCCCCACCCCAAAGTGACGCTGGACCCTGAGCTGCAGAAGCCACCTTGATCTGTCAAGAGAAAAAGGGCTTAGTCCAGCTGACACCTGACCTCCTTCGAAGAAGACTCTCGTTTGCTTTCCTTGGTTCAGGACAACAGTGCTCATGTTCTCTGCTCTGAAGTGCAACGTCTCCTGGTGAAGGAAGCCATCAAAACGCTCCCACCAGAGAACAGCCAGTTAGGCTTTACAGCAGTTATTTCCTTGTACCAAAGAAAGATGGTGGGCTCAGGCCTATCCTCAATCTCAGGCTCCTGAATCACACTTAATGAAGCGGCCATTCAGGATCTGAAAAG
The DNA here is from genome assembly GCF_963082965.1 of Carassius carassius. Taxonomy (NCBI): domain Eukaryota; kingdom Metazoa; phylum Chordata; class Actinopteri; order Cypriniformes; family Cyprinidae; genus Carassius; species Carassius carassius. The sequence goes on from NC_081804.1 coordinate 17,207,725, forward strand.
ATCTGAAAGGTGCTTACTGTTAAGTTAGGTTTTATCTTCTGCGCATGTGCAAAGAGCACCATTTTGGGGGGTTAGCGCAGGTTTTTTTTTTAGTTCAGTTCGGTCTTGTATATGGAGCTGGTGTAGTTGAACGTGTTTGAGCAGTAAAGAGTGTTATTGCTAAAAACAGTTGTGGTTATTGAGTCAACACTTTCTTTCATATCCAAAAAGCCCCTCATCACGAGCCCTTCTTGAGATTCACATTCAAGGGGGTGGCTTACCAACTTGCAGTGTTAGTATTCGGAGGAGGATGGAAACTCACCCCCCAAAACATGATTCAACGCAATGCTAATTCCTGTTATCTCAGAGAACCAGGATTACTTTGGTAAAGAGTGATTTTGTTTCAAGAAACCAAAATTTTTGTTTGACAGGTTTGAAAGCCCTTCGTCATCCTCACAGCAGAGAGTTGATGTTATAGAAGACGCTCTGACCAGTAAGATGAAGGATTTAGTCTGCAGTCATAATGCAGTCCTGGAGTTCAGCCAGACTCCCATCAGCCCCCAGAACAACAGTGCTGGCCAGTGCAATGGAGACCTGAAGGACAGTAATGATGATGATGATGATTCTTCAGAGGGAAGCATGGATATCATGAGGTTTGTTTAACTGATGTATTCAAAAAATCTCACCTGCATGTATTTTAGAATTTCTTTTTGTCTTCTTCAGTGTGTTCCAGTACTATTATGCCAAGATTAGTAAGATTTCTTTATCTTAAATCTATTAAATTATTATTTGTCTCCGTTTGTTATACTGTGTAACTTTAGGCTACAGGATACATTGAGTATAGATGCTTTTCAGTTTCTTTCTGTTGTTTTGATTTATGTAACACGAACGTCATTTGTTCGTCATCAGACTACATTGGTTTATTTTCAACCAGTTCAGAATAAGAACTGACTCTTGATTTCTTCTCTGGTGTGTGATAACTGATTTTCTCATTGTTTTTAATTTTCAGCCCTGATCCGAATGGATTTTCATCTCCGAACCCGACCAGACCTGCCAGCTCTGAAACAGGCATTTTTATTCACATCTAAGGAATAGTTTGAAGTCAACTAGTCTGTTTGTTCCCATTTATAGTAACACTTGGTTATGCCCAAATTATGTAGACAAAGGTGAAGCCCTGAACATCAACAAATTGCAGACAGTCAATGATATCCACAATCCAGCCGCCTTCTTATTCCAGCCTACCAGGTGAGTTAGAAGTATTGTAGAAACTGTTGAGACTCTGATTATCGTTCACATCTGACAGTAACACAAAGTGTTTCCCGGGTAGTTTTCACCCACAGATCAAATGGTTCCAGAGGGCTGAGCTGGTCACGGTCTACATAAAGCTCATCAGTCCAGTGATGCAGAAGTGTGAATTCCACTCAGACGCAGTCGTTTACAGGTCACATGCTCATAGAGCATCTGTTTATTCAGTTGTTTATTAACTTTTATCATGTTAGAAAGGCAGTTTAATCGCTGTATTTTCTTAATATTACTGGCATGGTTTTTTACACGTGTATATTTGATGGGAATTTCTCATGTATTTGAATCTCAGTGGGTACGTGAATGACCGGCATTACTACGCAAAGCTTGAGCTGTCCGGTGACATCCTCGCTGAGGAGTCCTCGTGGGAAATGAGATGCAATGAGCCTGTGATCAAACTGAAGAAAAAGGAAAAGCGGGACTGGAGTACACTCCTCAAACACAAGGCACCATCTATATCTTCTTAAAATATTGACAGTTCATTAGAACAGAGAAAGGGTTTTAATACATGAATTGGGATTTATAATTTGATTTCTAATGACTGTTTTTGTCATGTCTGTTAATCCACAGAGCCCATTTGTCAGCTATGAATTTGACTACATTGATGAGACTCGTGTTTCTTCTGTAAACGGTGAGGAGTTGATATGTATCTAAGATGATGTTTGATTGGGGATGCCAACAGTGTAATTTAATTTTAAACCATAATCTCCTGAGGGTGTAATAACAATAAAATTCTGCACTTTTGTGGGGTTTCCATGTTATTTAGATCGGGGGTTCCCAAAGTAGGGGTCGGGTTCGCGAAACCACGAGGAGGGATCTCAAGATGATTTCCAGAAATCAAATAATTTAAAATAATTAACCACCTCAGAGGAAAGTGGGGGTCCCGAAGTAATGACACTGTTATTTTGGGGGTCGTGGGCTGAAAAGTTTGGGAACCCCAGATTTAGAGCGTATATATCCCTCCCTTTGCTCCATGCTAGGGTCTTCCTCATTTATTTCCCATGGTTGGTCAGTTTTGACCACGAATAACCAAAGAGGTGTGATGACTTATGTATGACCAGTTGTCATCAAGTTTTGAACCACTCAGATTAAGAAAACAATTAAATAATAATATATATTTTTTAAAGTTCCGTTTTAAATATTTCTTTTATTGGAGTTAAATCTGCATTTTTATTCTGTCACTTTAAATGCTGTGTGTTTAATCATGTTGTTGTGGATCAGGGCACTTGTTCCTGGCTGAGGTGGGAGAGGAGGGCTGTTACGTCAGCTCTGAGAGCGACAGTGACTGAAGACAACCGATCCCAAATACTGAACTCTTGTACAGTACATTCATTAGCTGAAATACAGATCCATTTCATTGTCCAATTACCCAATAATAATAATAATTTTCAGTATTTGTTTTGTTTATACAATGTCTATTGAATGACTCCCCTAGAGTTAAACAGTTGAGTTTTACCATTTTCGAATCCATTCAGCTGATCTCCGGGTCTGGAGGTAGCACTTTTAGCTTAGCTTAGCATAGATCATTGAATCGGATTAGACTGCTAGCATCTCACTCAAAAATTGTGTAATGAATAGTTGCTATTTTCTTGGCTGGGGGTAGGCAAGTTGGGTCCTGGAGAGCCTTGGTCCTGCAGAGTTCAGCTCCAGCCCTAATCAAACACACCTGAACAAGCTCCTCAATGTCTTCAGGATTACTAATTTACAGAAAAGAGAGGGGTTTTTTCAGGTTTGGAGCTGAACTCTGCAGGACTGCGGTTCTCCAGGACAAACTAGCTGGGGACTATTTTTGGGGGGGATTAATATCATTGGGCCTGCTGCACCCATGGTGCGGCATAAAAGTTCCTTGATTATTACGCCTGATTGAGAGTATAGTTCCTAGCCAAATCGGCCTAGAAAATCGCAACTTTTCATTTTCCATCGCTCTTAGTACACGATGTAACTACAGAAGAGTCAAGTTTTAAATAGGAAATATATCGAAACTCTTTGGTCATTTTTGAGCGAGATGCTAACGGTCTAATCTGATCTTATGATCTATGCTAAGCTAAAAGTGCTACCGCCAGACCTGGAGATCGACTGAATGAATTTGAAAACATTAAAACTCAACCATTTAACTCTAAGGGAGTTGGAAAATAAGCCTATTCTCAAAAATGGTGGAGTGTTCCTTTTAAGTTAAACTAGTTTTGTTCAAATGTTTTGTGAATGTCAACCTTGCTGATTGATTGCAGTGCAAAATGTTTCTTTCATAATCTTTTTTTTTTTCGATTTCATAAATTAATACACATTGTGTAACATAATTTTGTGTGTTCTTTATGAAGCAATAAAGCGATACCAAAAAAAAAAGTTTCATTGTTTGTCAGATTAAAGTTGCCATGAGTTTCACTCATTGAATTAAAATAAATTGTTCAAGCGATGATATATGTTTTAGTTGTAACTAAAATCATAGGCACGGCTAGTCATGTGATCTACATTAACTGTTAAATATGGTGACACGTGGATGGGAAAATGAATAGAAATTATATGCAGATGAGGTTATGCATAGTAAAACCAGAGCCGTTGGCTCCGAGTAAAACTGCGTTGTAAGCTCCATATAATGGTGATTTCGGGGAGGAGTCAGGGTGGAGAAGCACGTACGCACAATCTTCGGTCTCATTTATAAATGTTGCGTAGGCTACGCACAAAATGGCCGTAGAAACAGGTAATTTTCCACGCGCATATAGGTATTTACAAAAAATAAACTTGGCGTAAATAAGGATGCACCGTACGGACATTATAAACCATGCGTACGAACTCTTTTTCATGAAGTGAGAAAAGTAATGAAGTAAACAATGATTTTAAACTGTTTTCATGTCGATATACACATTTACATTAAATATTGCACTCGCATAAATGGAGATAAACAGTCTAAATACATAATTTAAAAAAAATAATAATAATTACATAATTTTATTAACAATAGGCTAAATAATTTTCCTTTGGCATGCTGTGTTTTAATGACAGCGAGGAGTGCTATAGGTGCACAATAATTCATCTTTAAACTAAACTACAGACCACATGTTATGAGAAATATTTTAGCGAGAATGATCAATGATGCAATTAAAAATTTATAATACTAATTTACCAGTAAATTAACCGTAGCATAGCTTGAGCTAAAAAAACATTACTATCAAGATATAACTTCACATCAACAAACCTTCCACTGTCCAACCACACACTGCAATCGATATACACTGTTGCATATGCACTGTTAAATATACACTGCTGCATATACTGTTAAATATACACTGCTGCATATACTGTTAAATATACACTTTTAAATTAAACTTGTACATATAGACTGTTGCATATACACGGTTAAATATACACTGCTGCATATACACGGTTGCATATACACTGTTAAATATATATATAAGTGACATTCGGCCAAGTATGGTGACCCACACTCATAATTTGTGCTCTGCATTTAACCCATCCGAAGTGCACACACACAGAGCAGTGAACACACACACACACACACACACTGTGAGCACACACCCAGAGCAGTGGGCAGCCATTTATCCTGCGGCACCCGGGGAGCAGTTGGGGGTTCGGTGCCTTGCTCAAGGGCACCTAAGTCGTGGTATTGAGGGAGGTGAGAGAACTGTACATGCACTCCCCCCACCCACAATTCCTGCCGGCCCGAGACTCGAACCCACAACCCTTCGATTGTGAGTCCGATTCTCTAACCACCAGGCCACGACTTCCCCTTTACTATTTTATATTACTATTTTTATCTATAGGAAATATAATAATAAAAAACATTTTGATATGGTGTTGTGTCAAACATTAATATAAAGCACATACACATTTATATATTTATATTTGCTTTATTCTAGTGTTTTAAAAGCAGTTGGAGGAAATTAGTTTAGCGTCTTCTATTAAAATGCACAAAATGTCTGTCTTTTGTGTATTTTATTATTAGATAAGAAAAGATGTTGGGAGCTGTACCTGTATGTGTTCAGTGTATTATTTATTTCTTCATTTTATAAAGATTGTGGCGTGGCGAGAATTCTAATAATAACTAATAACTAATAATAATCCTCAGCTCACACCTTTGACTGTACAAGCACCTGATTGTGAGACTCTTGAATGGGACTCAACGAGCCACTGAGCGCCCCCTGAAGGAAGATGCGAGTTACACATGACTTACACAACCAATGAAATCCTTAGAATCGTTTGCGGGGCGGGGTTTGCGCTTAAAAAAGTCACGCCCTCACGCAATGCACTGCATGCATACAAGGACCCAAAGTCGCCTTGTACTGCCTGTTCAAAGCTAAATTAAATTTTGCTGATGGCTATTTATCTATATATCACTAACTAGAATTATACCATCAAAAATATACTTAATAAATAAAATGACTTATTTTCCCATGAAAAATAATTTTCAAAACGAAAGCAACATATTGGAGATCTTATCAGGCGTCACGCAGGCGGCCCGTGGGGTCCTGTTGGTGGAAATGTCATTCAGCGCAGCGGTTACTGAACTCATGGAGATGGCTTCAGAGCGACTGTCGTGAGGGACTCAGGCTGAAGAGTGGGGCTCATGGCAGGGCTGCTGTCCGCCGCCGCTGCCGCTTCCGTGCGCTCCGGATCCAGAGCTTTACTGCGCTTCAACACCGCTGCTGGGAGACTCACCGCCGCTCGGCCACGGGTGAGAGAGAGAGACAGACACAGACACAGAGAGAGAGAGAGAGAGAGATGTGTGTTTATATTCCATCAGGCGCACACTGATTTATTATATCTGATGTTTTCACCTTAAAATGTGTGTCTGTGTGTATTAGTTCAGTTATATATATTTATTTTTATTTATTTATTTATGTTGTACATCAGTCTTATATACACTACTGACGTGTGTGTTATGATGTAACACATCTTTGTTGTGATGTAACAGATAACTGTGTCATGATGAGTAAGCTTGAACTGCTCTAGCTGTGAGTTTCATGTAAGACTGATGACTCTTTCCTTCTTTCTCAGTTTTTAGCCCTGAACCACCTTAAACCAGGATCATCCGTAGGGAATCGTTACACATCCCCGCTCTTGTGTTATTCCACCGACACACCCAAAGGTAAGGCATCACCAGACGTGTGACAGTGTTTGTTTACACTTGAGTCATAATTATAGACTGTTATAAAACTCTCAGATGGTAAAGCAAGCGGAGCAGAGAATCGGCCGGGAGGAGGAGGAAGGAAAGGAGGGAGAAAGGACTGGAAGAGTCGATTATTACAGGTAAACACTGACACAACATTCATGTTTTACCCCAAAATCTTAAGAAATAGTTTTAGGATCTTTAACCTCAGTTCTGATCAAAACTACCAAATGTAAAAACAAAAACAAAAAAAAAACAAGATTAATTGCCAAGTTCATAAATTATGTCACTGATTTGGGGGAAAACACACACACAAAATGACTGATTTTCAATATAGAAATTGATTGTGGACTGGATATTTTTTTACCTTTTATCACAGTCTTGGGCATGTCAAAGATTAGTAGCAACATTGGCTTTGATGCATTGTTAGTTTTTGTACAGCATTAGATTTTAATTTTTTCTCCCTCATTTATTGTTGGTGGCTGTTTTTGCCTAGAGACCTTTGCGCACTTACATTGATGTATTTGAGTAAATCTAAATGTACACCTCAGCTCTCAGAACTACATGGAGTAAACAAAAGTGTATTTATGCACCTGCTGCCTTTAAGTAAGACTGAAGCATGTGTGTTTAATATGTCCCTCAGGGAGACGTACCGTGGGACGATAAGGATTTCCGCTATGTTTTGATCACAATGGGAGGCATTGCATCCGTCCTGCTGTACCTGTACCTCCGAGATCCGGGCCGAGAGATCACCTGGAAGGATTTTGTCCATCGGTACCTGGACAGAGGACTGGTAAGAACAACATCTGTGATTTACAGGCGAGAGTTATGACTTAGCTTATAGCCTATCGGTGTGTGAAGGATGTTAGCAGTGTTGTGTCTTTTTCTCGATAATGAACACATTTCAAAGGTCTTCAAGGGTCACAGCACACAGTGAAATGCTGTTGTGTCGTTTTCCGCACAGGTTGAGCGTTTGGAGGTGGTGAACAAACAGTTTGTCAGGGTCATCCTGGTCCCCGGGGCCGACAGCTCTGAAGGAGTGAGCTACGTGTGGTTTAACATCGGCAGTGTGGACACGTTTGAGAGGAATCTGGAGGCTGCTCAATATGAGCTGGGTCTGGAGCCGTCCCATAGAGCAGCGGTGGTCTACACCTCCGAGAGTGACGGGTCAGTCTGACTCCATCAAACCAATGTTTCACTACTTCATATTTCATTTTAATTTCACGTGCATGCATAACACTACTGTTCAGAAGTTTGGGGTTAGTAAAAAAAAAAGAAAGATTTTTAAGGCTGTTCTGCTCACCCAAGGCTGCATTTATTTGATTAGAAATACAATAAAACCTTCATATTGTGATATACTAGTACAATAATAGTTTTCTATCCTAATATATTTTAAAATATAATTTATTTCTGTGATCAAAGCTGAATTTTCAGCATCATTACTCCAGTCTTCAGTGTCACATGATCCTTCAGAAATCACTCTAATATGAGGATTTTCTGCTTATGAAATATTTCTGATTATTTCACAATGTTGAAAACAGTTGAGCTGCTGAATATTTTAGTGATGCATTTTTTTTTCAGGTATCTCTGTTGAATAGAAAGTAAAAAATAAATAAATAAATCTTCAGTCTTTTTTTTTAAATATTAATTTCTAAGTAAATATATACATTTTTTAATCTTAATGACTCCAAACCTTTGAAACAAAATTATGTTTATTAATGTATAAAATGTAATATTTTGTAATGGTTCTTTCCTGTTAATTATATTTTATTTTAATCTGTTTTGCCCAAAGTTTTGGTCAGATTTTTTGCATTAGCTGTAATCAGCACAATATGATGACTGAAAAAATGTCAATCCATTAAAATAAAGTATACTGAGAGTAATTTAGTTTCGGTATATTTATTGGAATTATGTTTTTAGTAAATAGCAACATGTTTTCAATAACCGACAGTAAAAGTGTTCAAATAATATATATTTTTTTATTATTATTAAAATATAATAATTTAAATTGTGTTTTGAATTAAATAATGTGTTTTTGTTTTTTTTTGTTTTTTTTTTTTAATTAAAAAAAAATGAATAAAATATTTTAAATACATTTTCATCAGTTCCATTCAGGTAAAACAAAATCGTATTTGTTAATCGTATAAATTATTGCAGAAATATTAATTGCATGAATGAATAAAATTAATTACCAATTACACAGTCACTTGTGAAATGAATTGGTTTGTTCCTTTGAGTAATGAGCAGAGTCTGATATGTTGATCGTTCCAAGGTTACGGATGCAATGATGTGTCTAGATAACATTAAACAAAAAATTAAACATTAAAACTTAACTAGTAAACATTTTTTTGCTACTACCTCTTCCTCCAGGTCTTTTCTGATGAGTTTCATTCCCACCCTGCTTTTAATTGGCTTCTTGCTTTTCACTCTGCGACGTGGGCCAATGGGAGGAGGGATGGGTGGAGGAAGGGGCGGGCCCTTCAGCATGAGCGAATCAACTGCCAAGATGATGAAGGACGATATAGACATTAAGTTTAAGGATGTGGCTGGATGCGAAGAAGCCAAGGTGGAGATCATGGAGTTTGTTAATTTCCTAAAGAACCCACAACAGTACCTGGATTTGGGTGCTAAGATCCCTAAGGTACGACCTTCCAGAAGGAAAACACGTGGAGATAATTGGCAGAGCATTGTTATTAATTTAGGTTTTGTGTTTGTTCAGGGTGCTATGCTGTCCGGTCCTCCAGGGACGGGTAAAACGCTGCTCGCTAAAGCTACTGCCGGAGAGGCAAATGTTCCCTTCATTTCAGTCAACGGCTCTGAGTTTCTGGAGATGTTTGTTGGAGTTGGTCCAGCCAGAGTAAGTCTGAAGCAGTGAACTCTTCATTTCAAATGATTATAAATCATTTTGACCTGTAACGCTTTGATTTGTGGTTGTCGTTAGGTGAGAGACATGTTTGCTATGGCGAGGAAGAACGCCCCATGCATCCTCTTCATTGATGAGATTGACGCTGTGGGGAGGAAACGGGGCGGAGGGAATTTCGGTGGCCAGAGTGAACAGGAAAACACACTCAATCAGCTGTTGGTGGAAATGGACGGTAAGAGGTCAAAGGTTTGATAAAGAGGTCATAGGAGAGATTAAAGTCATGGAAAACTCTGATACTTTCAGTTGTATGCATGCTGTTGAGTTCTTGACTTGTATTGAATCTGAAAAATCCTTTGTCTAATAAACATTATAACTATTTTTGGTTATACAGGTTTCAATACAAGTACAAATGTTGTAGTTCTGGCTGGTACGAACAGGCCGGATGTCCTTGACCCTGCATTGATGCGACCAGGGAGGTTTGACAGACAGATTTACTTGGGTAAGAGCTTTCCCTTTCAGTTCAGTGCCACAGAATGTATGTAACATTTAGTGATCAAGCGATATATTACATCATTCAATGCTTGGTGCATTTTTTCTGTTTAGCCAGTAAGTATCAGAAGTGTGTCTTTTTATTTTGACAGCCCTGGGACGTTTGTTTTGACAGTACTGAGAATATCAGCACCTGAAATTATCTGGTTTTAACCATTCTGTCTTAATACATTATGTAAAAAGGAAAAAGTATAAGAAATGGTATTATAGATTCTGAATTCCTATTATTATTAGTATTAGTAGAAAGTTAAATGCTATAATACTTTATAATATACCATCAGCAAATACATAGTTAAATCATGTAAACAGATCTTTGAATATCTGACAAATTTTTGTATTTAAATGTATTTCTTTATTCAGAGAACATGCTTTCCAGAGCACTGTGTTACTGTGTGTGTGTTTTTATTTTTGTATTTTTTATTTTTTTTAACTATATTTCTTTATCTGTTTAAAAAAAAAAAACCAACATTAGGGTTTCAGAATCAAGATGTTGCTATCTAAAGGTCAAGTCTGTTTATTTTTAAAGTTTACTTTTTTTTTTCTAATTCAGTAAATATGTTATGTAGATTAATTGCAGCAAGTGTTATTTACTGTTTAAAAAAACTGAGCTGACCACTGACAATATTCACCTGTAGTGGGCTTCGAACAAATATGTACCAATATCTAAGGTTTGTACTGTGTCAATCCTTCAGGACCTCCTGATATTAAGGGGCGAGCATCCATATTCAAAGTGCACCTGCGACCACTCAAGCTGAACCCGAGTCTGGACCGTGATGCCATTGCGAGGAAGATGGCAGCTGCTACGCCTGGGTTCACTGGTGAATGAGCAGTGATTTAGTTAGATACCCATTTTCCTATTGAACAGAATTAATGTGCAAGCCATAGCAGAAAAATTATGTGTTGTATGATAATTATGTATTTGAAATTCGTGTTTGAGCGTAGAATGATGTAGTTGATTTGATATTTAAATAATTATAAGTGTAGCCATAATATTGGTGTGTTATTGAAATATAAATATCCTAATTTTTCTCTCCTCCAGGTGCTGATATTGCAAATGTCTGTAATGAAGCAGCTCTCATTGCTGCTAGACATCTGAATGAATTCATCAATGTTAAGCACTTTGAGCAGGCCATCGACAGAGTCATCGGAGGTAAACAGAAGAGCTTAGAATTGCAGTATATCCTACAAACATTCACTAAGTATGATTTACATGTTCTGATCTGTAAGTCATATTAGCAACGTCAGCAGTGTCCTGCGGTGTACCTCAGGGTTCAGTCCTGGGCCCCATTCTTTTTCTTATCTGCATTCCTTTCATTAGATAAGGCAAAGTAGGGGTATATATTTTTTTCTTCTTTCCTTTTTAGCGGTGCTGAAGCTTGAGTTGGCTTATGCAGTTTTAACTATCCTAAATTTTAAATAAAATGCATTTCTTTTTTTTTTTGCTCTAATATAACAGGTCTGGAGAAGAAGACTCAGGTTTTACAACCCACTGAGAAAAAGACTGTAGCCTATCATGAAGCAGGGCATGCTGTAGTGGGCTGGTTTCTCCAACATGCTGACCCATTGCTCAAGGTGATGTCATTTCCCAAAATATATTTAAATCCCAATGACTTCAGTCACCAAATGAAACAAATAACATATATTTTAGCTTAAAGAAAAAAAAAATTGCTTTGTCATTAGCTTTGATTAAAAACAGTTAACAATGAACAAGGGGCAAAACTGATTATGTATAAACTATAAACTTCATGTTACATCACCAGAAGTAGCATTGCAGCTATATAGTTCAATTTAAATTGCGCAATTCATCTTTAAAAAAATTTATTGAAATGTATTGGATTCATTCTCACATTCCGTAATTTTATGTTCCAGGTTTCTATAATTCCAAGAGGGAAAGGCCTGGGCTATGCACAGTACCTTCCAAAAGAGCAGTATTTATATACACGGGAGCAGCTATTCGACAGGATGTGTATGATGCTTGGAGGGCGGGTTGCAGAGCGGGTGTTTTTTGACAGGATCACGACTGGGGCTCATGATGACCTTAAGAAGGTCACACAGTCAGCATATGCTCAGGTAAAGATATTGTGCTTGCTTTGTATTATAAATTCAGTGGTTCAGTGTGCTACAGCATTTGCTGCAGCAAAATGGCAACATTATGTACTTTTGTTTTCATTTAGCAGAAGCTTTTATCCAAATGTACAATCCATTTGGAGTAGAGCTAAAACTAATAATTATTTTGTTGATCTGCTAACCATCTAATGGAATGATTCTTTGACTGTTCTGGCTGTTAATGCAATGATAAATCAACACAGTTTTGATAGCCCATTGATTGCTTCTTGAGACTTTCAGCCTATAACTTTCTGATTACAAGCCAAATCTTTGGCACATATCACCTTTATTTGACACCCTTCTTTTCTGTTGTAGATTGTGCAGTTTGGCATGAGCGAGAAAGTGGGGCAGGTGTCATTTGACCTGCCCCGGAAGGGTGAGATGGTTCTGGAGAAGCCCTACAGTGAGGCTACGGCAGAACTCATTGATGAGGAGGTCAGAGATCTGATCGATCGGGCCTTTCAGAGAACACTGGAACTCATCACTGAGAAACGAGAGCAGGTGGATATGGTGAGAACAACCAACATACTGATGTTATTTCATCCTGGAAAACAGTGGTGCCTCATGGTGTGCTTGGATTTCTAGCTTTAAATAGTGTAAAATCAAGTTTCTATTTCAACAGCCCTCAAAATAATGCCAGAGATGTCAGAACTAGTGACCTGTGGAGTGCCTCAGGGTTCAGTCCTTGGTCCCATTATTTTTCTCATCTACTTGCTTACTTTCTTTAAATAAGCCATAATCTTTAACAGTTATGTTGAGGTCACTACCTTAAATCAGTTCATTCATTCATTATTTATTTATAAAGCACATTTAAAAAACAAACCAAGGTTGACCAAAGTACTGTACAGATCAAGAGGCACAAATAATAAAACAAAACAAAAAATTACACTCTATAAAGAAACAAACATAAAACTTAAATGATACATTAGAAACCCACACTAAAGAAAAAAATGTGTTTTAAGTTTTAATTTAAAAGAAGAAAGTGATGACACCATTCAGATCGATACAGTGTAGGCCATTCCAGAGTTTGGGGCCTGCTATCGCAAAATCTCGTTCTCCACAGTGTTACCTAGATCTGCAAACAGAAAGCAATCCAAGGTTGTCAGATCTAAGTGACTTAGATGGGTTGTGACAACGTAGAATGTCAATTAGATGCGTTAGTGCTAGGCCGTGTAGTGCTTTGAAAACAAAACAATTAACATTTTAAATTCTATTCTCAGTTTGACACAAAGTTTCTAGTTCATACTGTGATATTTATAGCTCTGAATTAAGTGAAGTTAAGCTTTCAAAAGTGCTTTATACACTGTGCTTAACCCTGGGTTATCGTCACTCTAAACCCTGCTTTAATTCCTGGATAAAGGAACATTTCATGGTTGTAATTCAGAAGTGGGGCTAGCACTGCTTTTTACCACGGGTTAAGGCTGGCAATGCTTTTGTGCTATTAACCCTGCATTGCAGTGGCAAACAAACTTGTACCATGTGAAACGCTGCAGTATTACAATGTTACTACTAGATGCTCAGCAACAGACATCCAGTTGAGTTCCTCATATTCATATCCTTTGCAAAGTGACCGGAACATATTCAGGGAAAATTGTCAAATACAGATGGAAAATCATTAATTGGAGAGTTTAATCATTATGTTTAAAGTCCAAAAAGTTAATTCAGGAACAACTTGAATGTACATTATCAATACAAAGTAGGAATTGTTAACCCTGGGAAAATTTTAATCAGTGTAAAACACAATGCAAAATAACCCCAAAATTCTGTTGTTCCAGGGTTTAGACTGACCCAGGGTTAAATATTTCAAGCATGAAAAACTGCATGAAAGCAACCATCTCTGTCAGGTGGTTGATGCAAATATGCATTTGCATTTTTTAATAGGTCGGCAAGCGTTTGCTGGAAAAAGAAGTAATAGACAAAGCTGATATGATAGAGTTGCTGGGGCCCAGGCCATTTGAGGAGAAGTCCACATATGAGGAGTTTGTGGAGGGCACTGGAAGCTTTGAGGAAGATACAAGTCTTCCAGAAGGGTTGAAGGACTGGAACAAAGAGAGAGGAGAAACCCAGGAAGAACCTCCAGCTTCACAGGACAAACAGGCTGCTTGAAACAAATAATTTCCACCTGCCTCTCACACTTGCCTTACTGTGGAAACTCAGTGGGAAAGCAGTCTTCTTGGCTTAAAAGAGGAAGATTGTGAGTTTTGTTGGTATCTGTATTTCAGTTCCCTTGTTAATTCAAAGCAGGGGCTTTTTACTGAATTTGAAATGCCTAATCTGTGCATTATGTTGGCATAAACTATACCTGATAAACTTAAACACCTAACACCGTGAACTCTTTATGCCAGGTCAACAACTTAGAATTATCTTATTTGTTATTTTTATCCTTCTGTTTCTGCCATTTATATAATAAACGAAATTCTATTCTTTTCATTCTCTCTTCCTCTTAATAGAAGTGCAAGAAATGTAAATTTGTACAACTTTCAGTTGTGTTTTTAGAAAAAAAATATTGAAAGTGAAATTGTGATTATTTAAATTAAAGGTTTTGTTTCATGCATTATATTTCTCATGGTCTACTTAGAATGCAAGTCAAGGTTAAACACATAAGGTTGCACATAAAACAGTCTTTCATGATCAATTTCCACCTTTTATCTGACCCTTGGATTTAATTGGATCATTTTTGTAGCTTGAAACTCTTAGTATATTATGAATTCACCACTTCGCCATGGTCATATTTACAGTTTATAATCTGTAGAAAGGGCAAAAACCTTCTGAAGCAGTAAAATGTTGTTATATTGTATCTCTGCACCACACAGTCTACACTGACATCAGCAGAAGTAGGGCATAGCTAGATGATTTATCATACTTCCTTATCCAAGCAAACTGTTCATTAGGGACGCTCCTATTTTAGATGGGTGAGATTTAGCCAAGTAGCATCCAGAATCAGTGCTATCTACAAATATGATGGTAATAAACTGAGCAACAACATCTTGCTATAATTTTTGGTTGTTAACAAAAATTATGGAGAGTATTAAAGCCCAGTTTATGTTTGTGGATATTCTTTACAAAAGGCTTCTCTTCAGACAAAAGCACCTTTTGTTGGACTGTTCTGTAGTCTGAAAGAAGAGCCTCTTAAGGTGCACATAACGTGCTGCTTTCTGTATCATGCTTTGGTGTCTGCATGACCAGTGCTGCTCATATAATCTCTTTAATTAAATTGTACCATGTTGTCTCCATTTAGAGCTAATTGAGAAGGTGTTGTGTCACAGGACATGCTTTCTATAGTAATAAATACAGTAAAATGGATTGGTGCAAGAAAAAGAAGAAAAACAATCTGATCTTTGTCATTTCACATTTATTCCTGTTAGTTTTTTGTCCTCCTTGATTTGGCAGACTTGTTGATTCCGGTAGTTTGTAAATTTCTTCTCTGATGTGACCTTGTGTATAGATCATGCTTGACATCATTGAACCCTGTAATAACCCTGGTGACATATACAATACAACTTTTTGATTGGAGTTCAGAAATTTGTGGATTTGCATTTGGACTTCACACCCAATAGCTTTTTTTATTCTCTTTTGTGGATCAGGCATAATTTACTACTATGCACTGGTGATCACAACTGAGGACTTTGATTTGAATGTTATCTTGATGTGAAATTATGAATGACATTTAATGATACAGAGTGGTTAAAAAACATATTGCTAAAAGATTATTATCCCTTTCGTCCATTCAAGTGCAACTTCAAATGCTGTACTCATTAAGTTAGGCCAGAAACATATTCTACACAAGTCGGAACGCTTTTGTGGTCCTGCTGTACATATTTAATGTGTATTCGTGTGTTACTGTGGTTGTAACAAACCTCAGCACTCAAGGGGGTGATAACTAGAATCAAAATTGCTCAAATTTAAAATAACACGTTCAGCAGTACAGGTGCTGGTCATATAATTAGAATATCATCAAAAAGTTGATTTCAGGTCCAAGGTCAACCCAGCCGTATACCAGGAAGTTTTAGAGCACTTCATGCTTCCTGCTGCTGACCGACTTTATGGAGATGCAGATTTCATTTTCCAACAGGACTTGGCCCCTGCACACAGTGCCAAAGCATCCAGTACCTGGTTTAAGGACCATGGTATCCCTGTTCTTAATTGGCCAGCAAACTCGCCTGACCTTAACCCCATAGAAAATCTGTGGGGTATTGTGAAGAGGAAGATGCGCTATGCCAGACCCAGCAATGCAGAAGAGCTGAAGGCCACTATCAGAGCAACCTGGGCTCTCATAACACCTGAGCAGTGCCACAGACTGATCGACTCCATGCCACACCACATTGCTGCAGTAATTCAGGGGAAAGAAGCCCCAACTAAGTATTGAGTGCTGTACATGCTCATACTTTTCAGTTGGTCAAGATTTCTAAAAATCCTTTCTTTGTATTGGTCTTAAGTAATATAAACATTTTCTGAGATACTGAATTTGCGATTTTCCTTAGTTGTCAGTTATAATCATCAAAATTAAAAGAAATAAACATTTGAAATATATCAGTCTGTGTGTAATGAATGAATATAATATACAAGTTTCACTTTTTGAATGGAATTAGTGAAATAAATCAACTTTTTGATGATATTCTAATTATATTACCAGCACCTGTTTACTCTTTTTAAACTGATATTCCACCTTGACCGCAGTATTTCCTAACACACCAAGTGTGGAGGCACACCAACAATACCAACGCCATCATTTTTTGGATGTATCCCTTATCTGACCTATCCCTTCAGGTCTTGCAGTGTCTCCTATTGAGCTGATTTAATCTGGTGTATTGTATTTAGGAAGAGTTTGAATATGTGTACTGTCAGTGTGCCTCCAGGAACAGGGTTGGGAAACACTGCCTAAAGGGATAAAGGGCTATCCAGTCCTAGCCAATGTGTTAGGTCAGGTTGAAGATAAAGCCCACTGGAAGGTGACCTTTCATATCAGGATTGGACTTCACTGGCTTATGTTAATTCTAGCAGAAACACCCTCTTGTTGGCAATGATGAGAATATGCTGCAATATCAATTCCGTTCTGACAAATTCTGAAACACAAAGATATATCAAATCAATCAAAATGTCTGCATTCATGAACTTGCGTAGGGTATGTTTCAGGCCTTAGGCATGAATTTTTTTTACAAGACATTTGACTTTGTGTCTAGGTATCGATACTTTCATGTAGAATCTCCTCAAAGGACACATTTTTTGGGAATTCTTGCAACTTCTCTCTTTACGCTGCATTGACATGTCTTTAACTATGCTGTAGATTCTCTGGAAATGTCTTATCACAGTTGCTGCTTCGACACATTGCACTGTTCAAATTCAAATCACTGTGGTATTCCTCAGTTGCTCCTTAGATTCACATTGCTTGAGCCAGTGTTGTCCATTATGCTACATCATGCTGCAAGTTCTCCATAAGCAGTAGCCACATGGAGAAGACTGAAAGTAACTCGGTCCAAAAGAGGAGTCCCAAAATCCTAGTTGTATGAAGTCTGTTGCATCTTGAGGAAGAGTCTACACTTACTCTAGCTTATTGGAGCTCTCTTCTTGTCCATAATGGACAAAGGGATTGCATTATCTTTAGGTGGAATGAATATGTCCTTTGATCCCAGGAGTTCCTAAACTTCTTTCTTGTGAAGGAAGCTCCACTTTCAGCACAAGGGCTTTGTTTTCTTCCTAAGCCCCTGTAGCTTCCCCTGGCTCAAGGCTGTTGGGATTGGGAGCGCTCTATCTTCAGCATTGGCTCTGTGTTTTCGGAGTCACTGTGATGCTTTCGATCTCTTGACTGCTGTTCCGCTTTTCCACCACGGGTCCAGGATGGTGAGCGGACGTAACCACCGTGTGGAAATCTAGGTAATGGTGGCTGCTGCCGATCTGAGGGGTGAACTTACAAAACCAACTAATGAAAAACACATTCATGATGACTGGCTAACCATTTTTAAACAATTTGGATGCCATAGTTCTGTTCCAAAACATAGTCAGTTGCCTGCCATGATGGCATTTTAAGGTAACATAGGTCCAATCTTTTCCAACAGGTAAATTGCCTTCTAACTGACCTTTTTTTGGCACAATTATAAAGTACTTTTCACATTTACATAAGCATTTTAATGCAACTCTTGAAAAAAAGTGTCTTTTATCTCCATATGAATAGCACTAGTATAGGACAGGGGTCTCCAGCCCTGGTCCTGGAGAGCTACCGTCCTGCAGATATCAGCTCCAACCCCAGTCAAACACACCTGAACCAGCTAATCAAGGTGTTCAGGGTAGCTTGGTAATTACAGGCAGGTGTGTTGGAGCAGGGTTGAAACTGAAGTCTGCAGGATGGTAGCTCTCCATGAACAGGTTGGAGATCCCTGGTATAGGGGTAGCCAACACTGCTACTGGAGGGTAGCTTCCTGTAGAATTTAGCTTTAACCCCGATCAAACACACCTATACCAGCTAATCAAGATTTTCAGGATTCCTTAAATTACAGGCAGGTGTATTATAGCAGGGTTGCAAATTAAGTCTGTAGGAGGGTAGTCCACCAGGAGCAGGGTTGGCTTCCTCTACATGAGTAGCATCATGAAAGGGTGGTTTTAGTCAGGGATGTCCTGCACAGTTTATTTCCAACCCCTATTACACAAACCTGAACCAGATATTCACATCATTTTCAGGATCACTAGGTGTGTTTGTGGCAAGTTGGAGCTGAACTCTGCAGGATGTTGATCCCTGGGAACTGGGGGGGTTTAGCAGAGTGGCCACAGGGATGGCAAGGCTTTGGTCTATGGTGGCCATGGCCACACCTGTACACCCCTAGCTCCGCTTCTGGGTGTGAGTGATCAGACACTGAGCTGCTGCCCATGAAGAGCTATTTAAACCAGTCTCTTATGAGGTTCCATGACAGTTAGGATGCTGCTTTAGAGTTGCTACCAATGTACACAGCAAAGCAGCTCATTAGATTTTGATAAAGAGATCATATGCGTCATGTCTGTTTGATTCCTCAACATGCTGCCTTTAGGGATGTTCACACTGACAGGGATTTGCAGTAAAAAAAGAAAAGAAAAAAAAAGAAAGCATCTGTATTTCATTAATTTTCAATGAAACTCATGAGTGACAGACATTGTAAGAGTTTAGTTAAAGTTTACTTTCGTGCATAGTGATACACTGAGGTGACTAATAATGTATAAGGGTACAACAATTAAGAAGGAATGCCTACTAACAAGCAGAAATATAAATGCATCTGTCTTCATTTTAAGCCCTGACAAATTTGGGGTCTAGACAAATGTTATTCACATAACGTAGAGACCAGGGAGCATAACATTTAAGCAGCAGGTTCGAGGTAATGCTAATCTAGATTGTTCAGAATGCCACTGACATTGCCTCATAGTTTAAATATTTAATATGTTCACATTTGTGCACTTCAGTTTAGAGCTTAATCAAATAGTAATGTGCTCACTGTAGATTTCCATGGAATCACCTCACATTGCTAGCAGCCAAGTCTCCAACATACTCTACTCAAAATGCTATCCATCCATTTTATTTTTCTTGCTTCACAGTGAACATTCAGTCATGGACAATAGAGTGGTGCAGGAATGAGTCCTAAAACACAAAACTTGACACAATTTTTGCTCATCCAATTTGAATAGGTTTTTGGTTTCATGCCTGAAATAAGGTCTGCTGTAAACACAAGCTCAAGATATTTTCACATTTTATTATTTTTATTCAAATATAAAAGTAATATCCCACTCGTGATTTTTTAAAAAGCTTTTACTTCTCCTGGTTATTAACAAATTGCTAATGGGACTCCAGAGGTTGTCAAGGATATTATCATCATCACACCGAATAGGAAAAATAACCTACTCTCTAGTGCACTTTTACAGTCTTGTTGTGTTTATACTCATGCTTTTGCGAACTATTATATCATGAAGATATTAAATAAAGATTGTAAGTTGTCAGAAATGATGCATGTCTGTTATGTCTTGCAGCCTTTCCATAGTTTGTTTATAGCCTAACTTTAGCTTTTTAATTCTAAGGGTTGTATTTAAGCTTATTAACATTTGTTAGACAGAGCTTAACTATCCAAAAGGCAGTGGGAAAATCCTATTGATTTCTTGTTGAGGGAACCAGGGGGATGCTAACATCCGGGTTGGCCTACAAAAATACGTCATCATTCCTGCAGCACTCTTTAAAACAGATTCTGAATAATATGTTTGAGGAATAGGTTGATTTCATTTTAAGCCTCCTGATATGGTAAAAACTGATAGCTGACTCACTTGCTGGGGATTCTGTTTGATTCTCCTCATCTGAATCAGCAAACACCTCCCCCAGCTCCTGGTCAGACATGTCTGTGAGCTCCGTCAAGTCCAGGAGGTCAAAGTGTACCTCCAGAGAGGACACACTGCTGAGAGGCTCTGAGATCAGGCAGAAGATATCAGAATCTATACTGCATTACTGGTTAAGAGTACTTCAGTGATATTCTTAAACTGACCTCATTGTTCAGACATGTTGTGCAATATTAAGTATGGAAGCCCATATCTGCCACTGAATAAAAAAAATCAAAAGGTAATAGCGAATTTTTATCTCACAATAGTTCATATCCTACAATTGTGAGAAAAAAACGTCAGTATTGCAACTCGTAATTTTATTGTTTTTATTCAGTGGCGGAAACAAGCTTCCATAACTAACTGAATCTAATGACAACGTTTAACTTATATCTCTCCTCAAAATATGTTAATCATTACTAAAGGTCACTTAATGTAATGCAAAAAAAAAAAGAAGTAATTTCTTATTTTGAGTTGTTTTGACTGGGATGAAATATGGCCTGCATGCAATCTTTCACTCACGTCGTTTCTCGGTGATCAGCACCTGGCTGCCATGATGTGATGGGGTGCCAACGTACTCTCCTGAGGCATTGTGGGATGCCTCAGTGGTGAGACTGGCGGAGCTGGAGGACTTCAGAAGCTTCTGGAACTCTCTGTCTCTAAGTGGCTCTACAAAAAAAAAAAAAAAAAAAAAGGCATTTTATAGAGCATTATTATAGTATAACCTTTATGTATATTGACTGTCTGCTGTTAAATATATAACAGATAATGAAATGTCTATTTCTTTTTTTCTGAACAAAATGTGAGTAGTGCTTGCCCATTCAGAACTGTCACAAGAACAGTGTTTTCTGCGTGGTAGCCAGATCATTGCTGTACAGTTACTAAGGTGTTCTAAGTAGTTGTTAGCGTGTTGATATATGGTTGCTAGAGTGCTCTAGGTGGTATTCAGAGAATGTATTTATGTAGCTGATAAGATGTTCTAAGTGGTTGTTAGTGCACTGCTGCAGAAGACATTTGCTTGGGTGTACTAGATGGTTGTTAGCATATGGCTATTTGGTTGTGGTGGTGTTGTAGGGTGTTTTCTAGATGGTTGTCACATTGTGTGGTTTCTGTGAGGTTGCTATTCTGAGTGGTAGCCAGAAAACTGCTATGTACGTAGCTTCTAAGGTGTTCTAAAAGTGCATTGCTACAGTAGGCTGTTGCTAGAGTTTCCTGAAAGTTTGTTAGCACATTGCTAAGTGGTTGCTAAGATGTTCTGAATTCTGTTCTCAGTGTTTGTTAGCATGTTCCTATGGAGTCATTATGGTGTTACAGGGGGTTGTTAGCACATGTTCTGTTTTGTGATACCTTGACCATTGCGGTTGCTCTGGTGTTCTCAATCACAGTTTAGCTCTACGTCTAAAGCTGATCCCTTGCTTTCCATGTCTCGTTCTCTAAAAGGGTTTGCCAGCGGTTGCCAAAGAAGTGAAACAGAAGATGCTTATGTTTCCCTGAATGTTTAACAAGCTTTCAGCCCTCTATTGATTTCTTGCGGCAGTAGTCAAAGCAGACAATCGTTTCATATCATTGAAGGCAGTTAAATTACACACATGGGATAAAAAAAACAAGTGGGCAACTGGATCTAAACCTGTATATTTTTAGAATGAATACACAGCTAATTTTTAAGATATGCAGCAAACATGTCCTGAAATTTAAAAACAAGACTATTCTAAAGTATTATATATGACATTATATAATAATAAATGTTATATAATATTAAATTATTTAATAATATTATTTTACTTGATCATATTTACTTTATTTTATAAAAATATGTATTATGTAAATGTATTTCTGGTATACAGTCTGTGCTTTGTGTGGTTTGGCGAGGCCCTTTTCTTGTAGTTGCAATTGGGGCTGCATTGACTGCAAAAGCAAGATAGGAAATTATAGAATTTACATACAGTTCAGAAGGCATAACTAAATGTGTTAATGATTTCACACACTTTTATTTTAATTATTACAAATTATGTTAAATTATCATTAAGAAAAACTAAACACATTTTTTAGACGGAAGTAGCAGGAGATTCAACCTAAGAACACATTTCTCAGTACATAAACGTATTTTTCACTTCCGTAGCATGTTAGTAAACTTATTTTTCACTTCTGTAGGACACCACATCTCAAGAATCCATGATGTGATGATACAGACTCTCCGCAGTCTGCGGGTCATCCCTCCCTGCTTCACACCGCTCATTAGCCCACACACAGCCGATTCTGCTGGCTTGTTCTCTTTTTGTGCATGCCAGTCATGCAAATATTGGTGCATGGATTGGGATATATTTCCGTATTGCAAAAGGCTCTCAATCCAAACCATACGTGCTGACATGAACTATATTTTTAGTAGCACCCAGTGGTACCCAACTCCCATTGTCCCAAAGCAACCACTGCAAAGATGCAATTCAATGTCAAATTCTCAAAAAGGCTTGCATCCAAAAATCCCCCTCGCCCATGAGCTTTGTCGTTTATTCACATAGCAGTTCTAGTAATCGTTAGACAATTCTGCTATTATTCATAAGCCACCACCCTAAATTTATTCAAGGTGCTGTACCCTTTCCCATGTGCACAAATGCAAGCTGCCAGCCACTGAGCACTACCGGCTTCCTCTGACTGCCTGCTTTGTCTGTGCATTCAAGAAAAAAAGACATGGTGGCAGCTCTTACAGCGGGCTATTGAATTCAATGGGAGTAGACATTTAAATGTGTTGCAGCATGCCGGCTGAAGAAATGTTTGCTCTTACCTGCAGCACCAGAGTCTGCCTGAGCCTCCATTAAGACTATTGTAGCAGCCGGTGCAATGCTGTTTGGCGTCGCAGCCGGGTTTAGAGGGAGCGCCTCTTGCCTCGTGTGCACTCTCTATCTCTTTCTAGCTACCCACTTTCTCTCTCTCTCTCTCTCTCTCTCTTCCCCACCCCTACATGCACTGTCACACATTAGCTCCCATTGTCACTGCAGCACACACAACAGTGACACATAAAGGGTCCCACAAGAGAGAAATGCAGTCAGCCACTGCACAACACTGCATGACACACCAAAACAGTAGGGAGGGAGGGATAGAGGGAGGGAGGTGCCCGTAGACAATAAAAAGGATTCATATGGGCGGCAGAGGTCTAGTGATCTAATTTTTACAATGAGATGAAAAAAGAGGCATATCTGTGAGTCTATCTAATAGGCCAGAAAAATAGGCTGAGTACAGATGCTACTAGCATGTGGCTCTTGTAGTTACAACTCCAGTACTCAAGGGGGCAATAGATTTACTTTCAAATGTCAGTGTCATTATTCAGGTAGTCTCGCATAGCCAGATTTTCAAGAGGTCTGGGCTGCGTTTCCCAAAAGCATTGTAAGCCTGAAGTGATCGTAGAACCATTAATCATCAACAGGTAAATCACTCAACAACACCGTCTTCAGTCGTCAAGAGTGTATGCCGTGGAAAATCGGGCATATACTTTTGAAAATCCAGTGTTTAGCGTCTCCTGATAAGTGCTTCTTGTTATCATAGCTGTGAACATGACAGCTTCTTCCATGAGAGAGTTTGTCATCATGACGTATTTTGTTTCCAGGTGGACTCATAGAGAAAGTGACCATAGACTGTAAAACAAGATGGATGACATGTCTCCACTTCCACTGTAGAAAAGTGAAGCCGAAATGTGCCAGTTATGGCCTCTGTCGTCTTGCTCCGATGACATCATTAGGGGCCCAAGTCTGTTCAGTAGTGGTCATGAGCTGGAGCCGCATTATCGCTGTCCCACCCAAACTCCCGCACACCCAAAAACATTACCCACACCCAGCATCAAATAACTAACAAAAATGTATTAGAAAAACATACATCAGTGTGATAAGAAGTTCCAAAAATTATGGAAACCATCTTGGGGAAAAATATATTCTAAGTGTATTAGAGTTTTTAGTTTGCTTTGCGTTCCAGAGGACAAGGTTTTTGACCCAGCCAGCCACCAGATGATGATCAAAATGTTTTGGCTTTAATTTTCTAGACGTGATTGCAACAAACACGTCTCCCAGAAATCCTGTCCGATGTCTACTTTGAAACTCCTGAAGTGTTTCCCATTTTGTGTGCCTTACGCCTCAGTTATTATTCAGGTAGCTAACACTATAAAATCAACTTGAACTAAAGGCCTAGGTATACTCCATTTTCACTAGTGACGGCCCTGCACAGTGTGCAAACATAGTGGACCTTTCTTTTCAAATGCTCAAATCACTTGCACATGGCACATGTTTGTTTTTTTTTCTCTAAAGATTGCATTATTCACTGCCTACATAACGCTGAAAAAACCCTAACCCCTGTTCATTACCTTCATTAACCCTAACCTTAACCTCAGTGGAGAATTGGCAGAGCATCCTGATAGCATTACTGTCCATCTCAAACTGATCCATCCATGCTATTGTAAATTCTGAACTCAATACATGAAGTCTGAACGTCTCTTGACAGGTGATTGAGTTGGCCAGTGAAATCGGCTATGGGGAGGGGTTTACTGATTGGACCATTGATTTTATGATGAATGGGAGAAATCACAAAGCACAACAGTGCTGCCATCCAAAGAGCCAACTGATGTTGGTTGGCCTGATTGAAAATAGCTGTCTAAGCTGTCTAAGCGCACTCCCAAGATGGCTGCCAAGTGAACTGCCTTGTCCTGACCGACTTCGACAACATTCTCTGTGAACGGTCATGGTGGTAGTTGACCTAAAATGCAAACTGTCTTTAGAACACTTATAGGTGTACATCATTAATTGCCCCTTGTGGCAATGCTGAGATTGCAATGTGTACTTGCAATACGTTACGATGTGAATTGCACTCAGACACATTTCGATACACAATACCATAAGATAAATTAATAAATAATAAATTAAATAATAATAGATTGACCTAGTGTATCTATAAGTGTTATCATTACAGGTTTTGTGTTTATGTTTCAAAGATGGATAGCTACAGTAACTACAATTAAATGGTTGAACATTGAGCATGCATACATGTATGTATACAGATAAATGTGAAGGTCAATGTTGGACTTACTGTTGCTATAATACACTTAAAGATATCCGTTTTAAAGAGGAATTAATGTTTGTTCAGTTGATTGAGACATCTATTCTGGGCTCGGTCTGTTACTGTACTTGTTTTTATGGTATGCCATGGGGTGCCAAATTGGATTAACGTCAGCAGATTCCTCAGCTGAGCAGAGAAACTCTTCCATATGTTGGATTGATGAGCAATCCAAACCTGTGCAATCTGTTCATTGTCTATTAAGAAGGAATAGGATAAAGTATTTTAATATCAAATAAATTACACACTTCAGATTAGAGTTCAGAGTACGAGTTATTAAAAGCTTGTGTTGTCTTACAAAATGCATTTAGAGGCTCATGTCATAGCTAATAAAATAGACATTAAATTATTTTAAAATGAAACAGCATTCAGAAACTAATTTACTTCAATTGTTTGACATTTTTCCTAGTAAGACAAGATATTCAATGAGAACAAAAATGTAGGGCAGAACTTGTCCATCAGAAAGTAATTGTGAAAAATCAAAAGTCAAGTATTTTATTCTTCCCTCAAAACATGTTTTTGATAAGTTTGTTTGCAATGCTTCTTTTGTGTTTAAAAAATGTATTGCTTGAGATGCTTTCATACCATTTCTTTCCAAAATGGTTTGCTGTGGTTACGTAATATTTAAATATAAATTCTATAAAAATTCAGTTTTCATGTTGACTTGCAATGAGGTTCTTTGACTGTGAAAATGTTCTCAACCTTGTTGTTGTATTGCTGCATTCCATTTGTACTTAGAATTTGGAAATTCCGAGTCACCAGTAAGAACTTTTAGCTGGAATGCCCTTCAAAGTCAGAGTTCCAACTTGGAATCTTGGAGGAATCGCAACAACTCCAACTTCAGAATCCAATATGGCTGATCGTCAACTGAAGAGAGATAGTAGTAATACATTTTTTTGTTAGCGATAAAAAATATAAAAATGTTCGTCTCTGTCTCAATAAACTCAGTGGTGCACACAGTACTATACATTCTGTATTTGTGGACATGATACTAGTGTTATTTGTGCAAAGTAAAATTTGTATGTGTTTTTAACTGACTGGTTCTGCTAACTTTGGTTTTAGGATTTCTCTACTGGAACATGGTCCACTTGGCTGTGACGTCATTCCCAACTATGACATCTGACTTCCAAGGTAAACTGAATGCAGCATATGTATAGAACAGTAAGACAATTCTGGATATCATCGTCTCGTATCATCAACAGAGGAATTAAAACAATATTGAATGCCTGGTTGATTGTTAATTTTAGTGGCATCAATGCTATTGGTTAAGCCAAAAGCAATGCTGTTTTAGTCTATATGCTATACATCAGTCTGTGTGAAAAAGACTTTTGGTAGACAAAAACTCTGAAAGTTGTGAGCTGTGAAATTTACATTATCTAGGACCTTTATACAGTGTTTGCCATTATAAAGACTGTAAATTTGATTTGGCATTTAACCTGTATGCAATTCTGATTAGTGGTGCAAATCATAAACTCGTGAATCAGCCACAAAAATAAATCTGCCGTATCTGCAGTATCCAGCTTTTTCCTAACGAGCCTACTGATTACAGGGAGACACTTCTGGTTTTGGGAAGTTCCACTCACAAAGACTGAAACAAATGCTTTTAAATAATAAGGTTGGCCTACAAATAATCCTTATTGCTCAGTTTGACTGAATTAACTATTTTTGAAAATATCTTATTTTCAGACATCAGAATAACATAATGGCTGGTATTTAAATGTGAAATAATAATATTATATTTGGCTGTCAAAATAATAGAAATGTAATTTATATTCTGCCTCAATGTTCCAGTTAATTTACATTTTTGGTGAATGAAGTGCATGCTAAACAAACATTCATTACTACATGCAGTGATAGCCTATTTAACATGTCCATACTCCATGATATTGCTGCAGAAATAATCAGGCTTTTTGGGTTATTCGTCGTCTGTTGTAGTAATTTGTTAATGCTTTAACACTTTTAAATTTATTTTTAATGTTTGATGGTTGAAGGGTAAGTAACCCTGATAGCAGACGTACATCATGGAGACGTCTATTTGACATCTTCATGTACATCTTCAAGACATATTTTTTAGAGTGTTTGCACATCTGCAAGTTCCTATCAGATGTATAACAGACATTTATTAGACGTCTTTAAGATGTTTGTGATTTAGAATGCATGTAAAACTGACATCTTACAGACGTCTATCAGATGTTTGTTCACACAGCAGATGCTTTCATGAGGCGATCTTTAACAGACATCTTGCAGATGTACATGTGCTATCTGGGAATAATGTCCCCTCATTGTACCCGGTTTTTGAAACTGGTTTTCAAGTTGAATCTGCAGATTGTTTCTTCCCTATACTTCCATGATTCATGCAAAGCGTCATGCAGGTGTAGAAAAAAGGTGGATAGTTGAATCTTGCCAGAACATCAGTTTTATTGTGTTCACTTTATAGCCAGCATAAAAAAATAGATCAGGTAGAACTAAATGATGAATAAAAATGACCCTAATTAAAAAACAGGTGTTTAGCCTAAATTCAACACTGCTAAGGGAACATTTTAAATGTGATCTTTGCCTGTTTTTGATAGAGACTCTCATACTCTCACACATTTCTCGTCTTCACCGTTAAAACGACTCTATTCCCAGAGCAGCTCGTTATTCATGTGTCGCAATGCTGCTTTCAAGTTTTCTGAAAAATAACTCCCACGACTTTCTCTCTAACCGCTGGCGCTTTGTCAGATTTGTACCCCCACTGTTTTCTTTTTTCTTTGTGGTCGCTTTTTTTTTCTGAGAAAATCGAAAGAAAATTTGCGTTTCGACAGAGTGCGTTATTCAGTTCAGTTCATTCCCCAAAACGAAATGCGTTATACATTTGATAGATTCACTGACTTATTGAACATGGACATAGGAACTTGAATAATTAAAAAGCATACACTTAATTTTATCATTTTACTATAACTAAACAGCAGGTAATATGATAGAAACCCAACACTAATCGCACAGTTACAGTCGAATAATAATAGTGTCAGAAGCAGTCGAAATCGTGCGCATGCGCAGAAAGGGGGGAGGAGTCGCTGAGAAAAAGGTGAATGGCTCTTATGGCTGACTAGCTAATCAGATGGAAAAAAGCATATTAAAACCTTCCCGAGTGTGAATATTACAACAGTACATTTGCTGTAAAGCCTTTATAAGGATTTTATGATTGAAACCATCTCTATTTCTGTATGCATTGCTCTTGAAGCTGAGCGTGATGAGTCGTTTCCTTTGATCTCATGAGGCTTTAGCATGCTAGCATGCCCTCTGATTTTATATCTCTACTGAGCACCGATATCGACCCCAGTTCTCCCAAATCGCTGTATTCCAAAGGTAAGAACGCGTTTTTATAATAGCAAACCCTTTCTTCATTCATTTAGAGTTGCGCTGGTCTTTACGGAGACGTGTAGCTGAGCATAAAATATGAAGAATTGCTAACGTCACTTAGCACGAACAGACACGCGCTAGCTGTGTGTATTTATAAATGTGTGTATGTGAGTCCATATGAACGAGTGAATGTGTGTCTGTGAGTCTATATATAAATGCGCATGTGTTTAAGTGTGTGTGTGTGTGTGTGTGTGTGTGAGAGAGAGAGAGAGAGAGAGGGAGTGGGTGTGTGTGTTTGTTTACCTTTATACACATTTTAAGTGACTCGTGACACCGAGACAACCAAAGTTTCTTGTCTAACAACAAAAAAATAAAATAATAATAAATAAAATAACACACTATAGGTCCTTTTTGTGGTGTTTCGTGTTAATCGGCTTGTATGCACTGTAAATGTTGGACTAGTGCCATCGTAGAGGATGCCATGTGCAGAAACCGATCCTCAGCTATTATAATTAATATTTCATCTGCCAACAGCAACACATTCAGCTTGAGAACTAACATGTCTGAATCTGGCACTGTTCACCTCGCATGTGATTGACTGGTTTGACCATATGATGTTCCTCTGTTGATGTGATGATAATAGACTTAAAAGTTAGTGGCTTATGTACAGTAAGCCTTTTATTTGTACTGTGAATGGTTTAAGACAGATACAGCTACAGACAGTCCCTCTGTGGCGAGCCACCGGGAAGTGGACAACATCCTTTTTTGGGTTTACATGCAGAAGGATGCAGATTTGAATATGAATTGAATGTCTTATTATATTGATGCACTTCTATTGTTTCTCGTCCAGCACTGTTTGCGTTACAGACATGAATAACACTTCAAATGACGATAAAGCAGATTAATTCACTTTAAGAACACATTTAAGCAGACTATAGCAGTAACTATATTAGAGGGCATTTACACAGCATCATTTCAACGTTTTGTCTGTTTAGTTATACGACAGCAGCGTTTTGGGGCTGTGAAAATGCAAAAAAATTGAATTAAAAAATGGGTTTCAAAGTGCAAGTCTTTGAAAATTATGTTATTTTTTCTGTTTATCTTATAAAAATGCGAATTTGTGAAAACGGTGGTGTCCCGCGCATATTATTTGTTCGCGTAAGTATGAAATTCAAAGTCACTCTGACAGTACGTGGCACTTGCAGTAAAGCAAAAATAGACTAACACTAACAAGACCACACTTTTCTTCATAAAATACATCTGGTGTATTTATAGTTCTCAAGTTGTTTGTCATGGGTCATGTGATCATGCTTGGTCTTGTGTGTTCATCTCACTTGACTTGACTTTGTTTAATAGTTCTTTCTAGGAATTGCTTTGCTTTCATCATGTGGCTCCACCTGTGTTTGGTGGAGTTGTACAATGCCAGTGTTCACGAAGAAGAAGTGTGTAATTATTGGGACACTTTGGCCTCCTTTCCTGCTCCAAGAGAAGTTTTTCTGTACTTATGAATTCTTTTGAACAGATTTAATCCCTGCAATATAAAACACCGCCTAGGCTGAGGAGAGCCGGGCCATCCCATTATCTCTTTGTCGTCCAGGGATGCTTAGTGTTTAAAATAGCAGGAATGCAGAACATGTGGTATGCAGACCTGCTGACCGCGGCTTCAGTTTCACTACAGGCACCAGCGCTTTTATTTACAAAGCATTTCTGTAGGGGAGTGTTGATTCAGGCTCCGATTTCCATCTCTGTTTGTCCACTTTGTGTCTCTGTGCCAGAATGCTACACTGATCCTGAAATTGTTCAGTGAATAATGGCCCATTCACAGCAAGGACAGTAACTATAACAATAAAGTATAAAAAAATAAGATGGAGAGATAGATAAATAAATAGTTGCCATGGATCTAGTCTTTGCATCTGTTTGTTTTTTTGTGTGAATTAGGTCGTCTCTGTTGGAACAGAATTGGCTTGGTGGCATTATCAAAAAGAAAAAAAAGGGTCCTAGAAATGCAGTATTGCAGGAATATAGTATTGGCAAGGTCCACTCCACGGCTGCAACGATGATGATACAGAAGAACGTTATCGTTGCAATCACTTACATTTTTTTCCAGCTGATGGATGATAAAATCATCTACAGGCAATCAGAATCCATCCTGCTTTAAAGAGCTGGAGTTGTAGCGCACAGTCAAGATAAATACATCTGTTGTATCATTATAGGCCATGTCCACACGTACACGGGTGTTTAAAAAAAAAAATCTCTGTCCACATGAAAATGCAAACTCATGCGATGAAGCACTGTCAAGAACATGCCAAGCCAACAGGTGGCGATATAATCTCAACCATAAAGCCATGTTGGACAATGAGAAGCCTGAAAAACTTCCGGTAGGTGGAGATAAGCGTGCATGCTTCGACGTCAGAAGCCAAAAACTCTGGTTTCGTTGTCTATGTGATGACACTTCAATTGGAGTTTTCAAAAATGTTGGGTTTCAGTGACCTGCTGCTGCGTTTGCGTGTGGACGAAGGGCCAGATCGTGTAGAAAAAGCTGCGTTTTTATAGTAACCCATAGTTATTTTTTGAAAAAAGGTCAAAATTTTGTTCTTTAACAAAAAGTTGGTGACATGCTTAACATTCTGGAAATATTGTTTGTCTACCTAGAATGCGGCTTATTTTTGGTACCTTTATTTCTTGTTATTTTGACTTAATCACAGTTGAGACTTTGTCTCATAGCTAAGGTTGGGTTTGGAGTTCAATACCTTTCAGGCAGAAAACTAAATTGCCTCGATAACATAGAGTATCGAAAAATGGCTTGACTTTTGTATCTAATTTTGATTCCTAAGGGGTTAATCTTGTCAGCTTCAGTGAGCCAATAAGCATGGAGCATTCTTGATGTGCCTAAATCAAGTGCCGGTGATTGGATCTAGTGAGGCGTCAGGGAAAAACACTAGGTGTGTTCAACTCGAAGCAGCGCTGCGCAGATCGATCATGTTTGAGATCAACGTACGAGAGCAATTCGAGCTGTCTGCTCTCTATAGCTCTCACGGTACTTTCATGTCATACACTGATTGTTCAAGTTGAACACACCTAATAATTTACACCGGCTCCGCCCAGAGACGTGGCTCACACGTGAGGCTGAAGCGTGTAAGCGAGCGCAGCGAATGAGCTTCCTCCTCGCTGAAGAGAGAACACTGGCACATGGCGCTGGAAGCAAGTAATGCTCATCACTAAATCAGTGGAATATTAATAGAAATTATGATTCTGAAGCTCTGGGTTTAAATTGAAAACACACTAGTCTAAACGTAGCCTAAAAGATCTGTAAAACTGTAAACTATTTGAACTTTATTGAAACTATTTGCACTGATTTATTGTGTTTGGTGACTTTGTTCCTTTGTGCAGTGGCTCTTTGAGTCTGTAAAAACGTCAACAAGCTAAAAAAAATAAAACCAACGTTTTGTGATGTCATGTACTGTAATCTTGTTTAAACGGGTTTTATAAAATTGGTATTGAATAAAAGTATTTTTCAGGAACTGATATTGAAGTCAAGGTATTGTATCGCAATCGATATAAAATATTTTGAATGATACCTAGCCCTTAAGCCCACATCTTAATGTGACCTGATTTCTAATCTTAAACTTTATTCCCAGTTACGAACTAGGCCCATTTTAAAAACAGAAAACATGCTTCTATTAACTACCCTATTTCTTTTTTTATAATTAATATATGACCTGGTTTTATTTGTCATTTTGCATTTTCATACTTGTATTGAGATCACATAATCCTTCTGAACACAACCTTGACTTGTGTAATATTTATATTTTCTAGCAAGATTAATAAACTTATGAATTAAATTAATATGACAGAACAAGTAACAAGTTTGCAGATTTAACACTAGGGTAACTCGTTTATATATATATATATATATATATATATATATATAAATTAATTTAGTGCAGTTGAAACTGGCCAAATGTCACAATTTAATGTTACACTTTTTTTTAATAGGGGGTAATAATTATTGAATGATCCTGGGATTTGCTTTAAATATTGTAATTGTGTACAATTGTAATTCTTCTGTTGCATACCATTTTTTTTCTCACACAAATGAATTGTGGATGAATCTTTAATTTAAATTTAAATTATTATTACGGTGTAATCATGTCTTGTTTTGTGATGGGAAGTAACTCCAGTCACCTGTCCAGGGTTTGCAGGTAATGTGAGAGAAGCTGTCATGGTAAAACCGCTTCAGTGCTTCCCTATCAGCAGCGCTGGGATCATCAGCATGCACGAGACACACAGGCCTCATGGGACGAAGTGTCCCTAGAGCTCTGGGAATCATAAACACCTCTGCTCATTAAATATCTGCTGCTGCGCAAGAAAGAGGACGTGCCGAGTGTTGATGCGTTATGATAGAACTACACGTGCTGGACCTGCAGCATTTGTTTAATTATAAATAATAAAGGATAAAAAGAGAAATATGAAATTAGGGAAAATGTTTTAACTGCTGACAATATTTTTGTGAAATTTTAAATATTTATTTAATTGGCTTGCTAATACAGCAGTAAATCATGTTTGTCATACAGCTTTTGTTGTTTGTCGTTTTTTCAGAATTGATCTAAAATAAAAGTGTCACATTTAAGGTAAAGGGGTCCTATGATGCTTTTTTAAAGATCACTATTTTGTGTATTGGGTGTAACAGAATATGTTGACATGGTTTAATTTTCAAAACACATTATATTTCAAATACTGTACATTATTGTAGGTCCTCTATGCCCCGCCTCTCTCAAACGTGTAGTTTTCTACCAAGTCCCTCCTTCTGACAAGCGCAGTCTGCTCTGATTGGCCAACTGACCCAGTGCATTGTGATTGGCTGAACACCACAAGCACTCGTTGGAAATATAAAACGCCCCTTTCCATAATCGCAAGCTTCATCTTTCAAGATAAATGTAAAGACAGTTAATAATGTCCTTAGTTTTACCATCAGTTCAAGTCTGAAAGAGGAACAGAGTCATGTGACAGACAGTGATGAAGCTCGTGTGTGTTTGCAGAACACAAGCCACGGACGGTTAAGACAGCCGACTCTTTGTGTGTGTGTGTGTGTGTGTGTGTGTCTCTCTCTCTCACACACACACACACACACACACACACACTCCACATTTGAACAGTCAATAGCAGATACTTAAACTAATAGCAAAACACACTTACAGTAGCTGATTCAGAAGAGCCAAATTGTCGTAGCAAAGTCAGAATGACCTCCTCTCCTAGGTTCACAAATCCAATCCGTAAGATGCATTTCTGTTCTGTTGTGAGGAATCTTAAAGATTCCTAAATGCATCTACTTTTGGAAGAACAAATAAAGTGCTTTTGCTTTCTGCTAGAAACACACACATCTCCCTGACATGACTGCTTCAACACTAACTGCGGTTACTGAAACCACGCCTTCTTTCTTTGCGTGATCATTTGGGCAGCATTACGCAAATCTTCCCACAGTGACATAGACATGTGGGGCGTGTTTAAATGAGTCGTCTTAGGGGGCGTGGTTGACTCTTAACTTTAATAAAGGATATCTCTTTGGATTTGAGACTTGAATCTTTGCAACTTTACAGATCTTCTTCATGCACCAAGAGCTTGTAACACTCCAAAGAGAAAGGAACAATTGAAATGACATCATATGACCCCCTTGATGTTTATTTTATACAAGTATATGAAAATGTTTTATTTATGGTTTTAGTGAAAACCTTTGTACACTATCATAATTGGATCATGTTATGAACTGCACTTAACATTTAATTTATTTAGACATCTCTTGAAGTCGGGGGGGGGGGGGGGGGGGGGGGGGGGTCTTTTAGTCATGTGGTAACGTGATGATAACTTGTTTATTGTTAAACTTTAATAGGCACACAACAATTTTTTTTTAGGCATTTGTCTTGATCATGGATATTTAGGCTATTTAACCTGGATTTAGTTAAACATAAAAAACCCTACATGTTCAGTGTTTCCTAAAAGATGAAGCACTGCATGCAGGATGTCATCATTGCTCAAGATTTATTGTTCTTAGTACAAGTGAGTACATCTTGAGCTCACCCTGACTGTCTCTCACTCAGAGTCGGTGTATGACCTGCTCCCTAAAGAGCTGCAGTTGCCCTCGATCGTACAGCAGGACAGTCCCAGCATGAGCCAGAAGAGCGGTGGAGAGGCCGGACCTCCTCCTCCGGCGGCCCTGGCCTCAGGTAGGACACTGTACACATCTCTCCTATCGTCCTCTATCGATTTCTGTTCAAGCTAGAAAGACTTTCCGAATCAGTTTCGCTCAGTCCCATGCGTGTGATGTTCAGGTGACTTGCTGTGACGCTTAACTTTAGATTTTTGTGTTTTTGGAGCTTTACTAAACTTTTCTCTTGAGTGGTGTGGTGTTTTAATTTTTTTTTCTGTCTCAGCATATGGGTTTGTAGACTTTGCTTTCTAGTGCTGCTGACTAGTGCTTCCTCTTTCACTTATCACACTTTTTTTAAACCCATCTGCACGTCCTGACCTTTTCTGTTTTTTTTTTCTCTCCTCTCTTTTGGCTGTTTAGATCATTTCAGATTTTGCAGGCTAACTCATTTCAAGTGTCTTACTTGACCTGTCCCATTAAACCTGTTAAAAAGAGCTTCCTGTTATTGCTGTTAGTGGGGTAGAGTGATTTCCTGACGTTTCCCAGTCTGGAGAGCATGTTATGTTTGAATAGGGCCCTATGATTTCCACAATGTGGAAAACACGGACAGAATCGCGGAATCCAGTCATAATAATGGAATTTACTGTATTACGCGGAACGTTACGGAATTTGTCAAAGTTTGAGTGAATTCATCAAAAGTAGGTCATTACACTTAAATCCAATCTCGATACAGACTACTATCTGTACTTATAAAGCTAGAAAAATATATTCTGAATCCTGCATGTTCTGAGTGTCTCTGTTAATGAATGGTGCATATGTGCAGTTTCCTTTACTACTGAGCGTGCGACACTCGCTGTGATTTCCTAAACGTCATTTAAAAAAACGTTTAAATTGTTGTTAAATTGTATAAGTTTCATGATTTTTAATTAACTAGAAATTAGACCTTTTTTGATTGATAAAATGTAATTTAAACGCTAACAAAAGATTTTTTCTGGAATCCAGAAAAATTTAAATGAAATTTGGGAAAAAATAAAGTGGATTTCATAGGGCCCTAGTTGAAGCCAGTCAAGGCAATATAAACAGCACTTACTGACTAGCAGCGGTCCGTGGCACATTAGGTGACATCTGAAAAAAATAAACCATAAATTATTTTTCTTCTTTATCAATTATATTGGCGTTAGACCTAATTTTGGGCTTTTCTCTTAATCAGTCAGATTGGGACTGGGCAATATAGCAAAAAACAAACAAACAAATATTAAATCTGTTTTTATATTAATTCTTCAGATCTTGTTTATGTATGCATTTACAGTGGAACTGTACAAAACAAACAAAACCAGAAATGTTTCAATACAATACAATAAAATATAAATTATAAATGAAAAATTTAATAGAATAGTTAAATGTAATCATGAATTGTTTTCTATGTTTTTATAAACTGAATATAAAAGAGATTGTTTAATTATTTCTACTTAAATGCACCAATATAAGAATGCATATTAACAGCATAATGCATATCAATATTTAGTTGAGATTACATCATAAGTGGTCCTATGTATTTTCTTAATTCTTATCAAAATGTTTTGTCTTCATAATTTTAATCAGAATGTAATCCAAAATATAGCGGTTTCACTTGGAAATCCACTGTTTTATGCATATATGTATATTTGTATTAAAAAAATTGTCACATGAAAAATTCAGTGCCACATAAGGATGACTGTGAATATTCTAGAGTGAATAAATACTTTTGATTAAATTAATTTGCAGAAATCAGACTGTTGTGATTTCTGGAACTTTAAATTAGAGACATTATTAAAATATCTTTTTTTATTGCTTTAGGTGTTTAAAGTCATTTTGACATTTACAACTTTGCTTCGGTCAACAAAATATCAAATATATTGCCCAGTTCTAATCAAAAGGCAATACTGTAATTGCAAATATGTTTGCAAGTAGCCAGGTTAACGTTACACTACTTCCTGTTTTGACAGGAAGCTGAGGGATCTTTAAGTGAAGCAGCCCAGACAAATATCAGTGTTTTTGCAGCTATAAATTTGAAGTTAAACAATCAACCAAAACCAAACCCACCACCAAATTAGGATGGTGAGAAAACCAATTATTTGATTCCGTAAAAAAAAAAAACTGGCCCATTTGTTATTTAAAAACAACAACAACAACAACAAAAAAAACATATGTTTTTTATGAATATTATGATTTTTGCTCAAATGATTCTGACCAAAATTTGCTGATATCTACATTGGATGACCAGCACTTATTGTTTATTCGCTGTCATTTGTCATTTTTATTCCAGGGAGTTCCCTCTGAATCAGGGAGAGTCTGCATATAAAATGGTCTGCAGTTCTCTGCTTCGTAGGTCAGAAGCTTGTTTATTCTGTCTCCATGGCTACGTTCAGTCCCAACCAAATCTTCCAATTGGCATGCATTAATCGACACCTCAGAATTGTCATTGTGCAATATTATCTGTCTATGAGAGGCTGTGTTTCATAGATCAGCTCTGGGTTATTAACCAGTACCATACCAGTTTGCCAGTTGGCATGCATTAGTTATCATTGGCCAATGTAATTTGGCTTTTTTTTTTAATAGATCATCACTGGGTTATGCAGAAGCAACAACAAATGCTCTGTATACCCCTTTCGCATGTTTATTTTTTGCTTTTTTATTATAGGACTAGTTATTGGGCCATTATTGAGATTCTACAAAATAGCTACAATGTTCCAAAGAAGAACTGATATAGATAAGAAAGAAATTAATTAACCCTACTTTAATTAGCGATTTAATATTAACAAGACATTCAAAACCGATAAAAGCCAATGACCAGATATCATGTCGAGTTTCACTGCTTGATCGGGACTGCTAGCCAGATTTGCACGGACAAGTTTTATTAACGCTCTGCATTGTGCACACTACAGATGCTGCTGCCACTTGCGCCGCTGCCTCCTCCCCTGGAGGACTCAGCAGTACACTTCCTTCCTGTCCCAGCATGCTCTCTGCTACCTCAGCCCCAGAGCAGGCTTCCAGGCTCCACAGCGGTCCTGCCGCAGAGGGGATGTCAGAGAGGATGGGTGTGGAGTCTGGATCAGTGGTGTCTGTCAGTGCGGTAGATTCTGTCGGAGCCACACAGAGTCAGGCGACTCCCTCGAAGCGGCGGACCGTCCTGAGCATCTCGCCCCCTCCAGAGGACCTTCTGGATGACAGTCGCATGTCCTGCCAGGATGATGTGCTTCCCAACCAGGACTCGGAGCAGAGCAGCAGTATGTGGATGGACGACTCTGTGTCCAACTTTAGCGTGGGCAGCAGCAGTTCATACAATGACAATACTGAAGTGCCCAGAAAGTCCCGGAAGAGAACTCCTCGCCAGCGGCCGGGGCCAAAGCCTGCGGCCCGGGAGGAAGCTGGAATGGATGTGTTTGATGCAGACAGCGCTAAGGCGCCGCACTTTGTTCTTTCACAACTGGGTTCAGACACCAAAGTCACACCCAAAGTGAGGTTGGTGACCTTACTTTGTCGTTTTTTTTTTTGACTTCAAAAAATGTCAAAATGAGTTTTGATTAATAATTTTAAAATGTCATGGAAGAGGAGTCACTGTGTTTATGTAGTTGCTATTATCTTAATTTTTTATTTTATTTTCCCTTCAGCTCCCTGGAAGTGTCAAACAATCAGAAAGGGGGCATTCTTTCCATTCAATACCCGCAGAAGAGTGAAGGGAAGGAGCTGAAGATTTTGATTCAGCCGGAGACGCAGCACAGAGCACGATACCTGACGGAGGGAAGTAGGGGATCCGTCAAAGACCGTACACAGCAAGGGTTTCCTACAATCAAAGTAAGCACTTAATGCACATCACATTATCTGGAAAATATGGGTTTATGGATAATACAGTTTATGTGGTAATGTTTCTAAATCTGGTGCATCAGTTAGAGGGAGTCAGTGAACCAGTGGTGCTCCAAGTGTTTGTGGCTAATGACGCTGGACGTGTGAAGCCTCATGGGTTTTATCAAGCCTGCAGAGTGACGGGCCGCAACACAACGGCCTGTAAGGAAGTGGATATTGAGGGGACCACAGTTATTGAAGTGAACCTTGAGCCGACCAACTCTATGAGCCTAGCGTAAGGATCATTCTGTCTGTGGTTTCCGGTGGCAATTACAGTCTCTTTTAGTTAATATGTATTGTTAAAGTGTAATGTGATGCGTCTTGGCAGCGTGGACTGTGTTGGAATCTTGAAGCTGAGGAATGCCGATGTTGAAGCTCGTATAGGGGTTGCTGGCTCCAAAAAGAAGAGCACTCGAGCTCGGTTGGCCTTCAGAGTCAACATCCCAAGACCTGATGGATCTGTCCTAACCCTCCAGGCCCTTTCCTCTCCTATCTTATGTAGTAAGTGCCAAAGATATCAGGGTATAGATTTGATATTAAGGGATATTAGTTTACACATTTCTAACTGTATTCCATTTGTCACATTTTCAGCTCAACCAGCTGGAGTGCCTGAAATCCTTAAAAAAAGTCTTCACAGTTGCTCTGTCGCAGGAGGAGAGGAAGTCTTTATTATCGGCAAGAACTTTCTCAAAGGAACTAAAGTTCTTTTTCAGGAAAATTCTACAGGTATTGCATGCATGGTTATCTAATGCTTTTTGCTTCTAACTATATCATTGCATACTTGTGCTGCACTTTGATCTGTTTAAATGCAAGTGTAGAATATGTTTTGAACCCAAGTACATCCTTTTCCTGTTTTCTTTGCTTTTCAGAAGAGAGTGGCTGGCAGGCTGAAGCAGAAATTGACATGGAACTTTTTCATCAGGCAAGTGCAGGAGATGGCTGAACTGTTTTTAGCTCTGTTGTGTAATGCTTATCATTCATTAATATCTAGTTTAAAACATCATCTCAACATAATTTGATCCAGAATCATCTAGTGGTGAAGGTTCCCCCATATCATGACCAGACAGTGACCTCTCCGGTGTCCGTTGGGATTGCTGTAGTGACAAATGCAGGGAGAACACATGATCTACAGGCTTTTACCTACACTCCTCTGACAGGTTGGTGAAGAGAGGATACATTTATTAAATCAACAGATATGAGAAATATTCAGAGACATACAGTTGGTATCATATTGTGAATCTTAGCATAGCAGAGGCTTATCTCATGGATGTTAATTTGGTCATGCTGACAGTGCCTTGTTACTGTTCAGAAGTGTCCTTTTATTTTTATTTTATTTGTTTGTTTATTTAACAGGGACAATACACTAGGCATTGTTACACACAGACAACCAATGCAGTGTACATAGGGCATATAGCATAAAGCTAGTTTGCAGCCCTCGTCCCTGGTTAGGCTTTTACATAAAATCAAAACAAACACATAAAAAAACAAGCACAATCATCACAAGAAACAAAACGACTACAAATAAATATATGCAGATAACTGTGTGCATATATGTTGTACATATTGTCATACCTAAGCCCATATACAATTTTATACAAAGTCACAAACATAAAGTGTAAATCAACCAGCATACAGAAAGAAAATGTAAACTAAACCAGCCTGAACAGTGTTTACATCGCTGTAAAGATTCCAGCCATTGTTTCAGCTTTGTGGAGAAAACTGGGATTTTTGATTGCAATTTTAAATCAACAGGCATGGTATTCCATGTATGTGAACCTTTCACTGAAAAGGATGATTGACCCACAGTAGTTCTGCATCTCCAAACTCTACAATTCCCACTTATAGCCCCTCTGGTCTTTTATCCATCACTACTGAGTTTTTGTATTAACTGACAGACTACTTTGGGGTCAAGGTCATGTATACACTTAAATACTGTTTTTATAAATGAAAACTTTAGTTTAACTTAGGGCTGGGCGATATACAAAAAAAAATGATATCTCGATATTGTCAAATTTTTTACGATATTCGATATATATCTCGATATGTTTGCATTTGCATTTAAATAACAAAAAAATAAAACATGATTTTCTTTTGCCCATTAA
The DNA here is from genome assembly GCF_963082965.1 of Carassius carassius. Lineage (NCBI taxonomy): Eukaryota > Metazoa > Chordata > Actinopteri > Cypriniformes > Cyprinidae > Carassius > Carassius carassius. The sequence continues at coordinate 17,248,530 of NC_081804.1, forward strand.
AAAAAAAAAAAAACATTTAGATTAAACAGCTAATTTAAGCAGTTAAAAAATCTAGACCAAGAGATCACTTACTGCTTTTTATTAAATGAATACATGTAGGCCTATATGTAACTGAAGCAGTGCAAATTAAGTAACAGTTACAGAAAGTGCATTCTGTCAACTTTTTAGTGCATGCAATTCACAATTTAAACTATGCAACTGGGAGAAGTATTTTACTTTAATTTTTTTTAACAAGTTTTTAAGCTAAGAACACAAGTCTGTCAACTGTCTGTGGTTTTAAGAGAAGCTCTGTGGCATGAAACTATGTTCCTACTGACACTAAAAACCCTCTTAGATTGGGAGCTAGTTGCTGAAGCACATAGCTATTTCTTTTATATAAATATATATAAATGAAATGAATACCAAAGACTTTTGCATTTTCTCTGTCTATATTATGGAAACTGGTAAACATATCAGTGAAATTCCCCAATAGTAATTCCAAATGGCCATAGCCTATGTTTCTCTATTCAAACATCAGCGGTCGAGTAAGTGCATTTATTTTGCGATCACAAACGCAAACAATACAGTTGAGATCTCACGACAGAACACAGACCGACTGAACGACGCTTTCATTAGATCGCTCAATTCCAGCTTGTTAGTGTTTTCAGATTACCGTCAGTGGCTCTTCCGCAATGAGGAGTGAGCACGTGCGCATGGTTGCCAGATTGCTTAAAATAAGCAAACATCGGGCAGAAAATGTATCCTTGTAACAGTGGAGCTCTGATTCGGAGATTTAAACTCTTGTTATCTGGCAACCGCTATCATTACAGCTCTCGTAGTAGAGGGGCGTAGAGCAGTCAGCAGTTACAGGTTGCTTTTTTGGACATTCGGCGCGTTCTTTTGGGAAAGTATGCTTGAATTTGAAATATTCGATATTCCCGATATATTCAAATTGTACATCGTCGTCAAAATTATTCCGATATTATCGCTAATATTCGATATATCGCCCAGCCCTAGTTTAACTTAATTATCAAAACTTAACAAATTATGCTTTTGAAGAATTTGACAATGATGCCATTTCATTGGTTTCTGATCCATTACTTTTTGTTTGTTTGTATAGTGACATTAGTAAAGGGAAAGTGACATTCAGCCAAGTATGGTGACCCATACTTAGAATTCGTGCTCTGCATTTAACCCATCCAAAGTGCACACACACAGCAGTGAACACGCACACACCGTGAACACACACCCGGAGCAGTGGGCATCCATTTATGCTGCGGCGCCTAGGGAGCAGTTGGGGGTTCGGTGCCTTGCTCATGGACACCTAAGTCATGGTAATGCCGGCCCGAGACTCGAACCCACAACCTTAGGGGTTAGGAGTTATACTCTCTAACCACTAGGCCAGGACTTACCCAATGGAAGGCTTACCAACTGATTGAGAAGCTTTACCCCAAATTATCTAACAATAGGTCATATGTTCTAATATCATAGCATGCATAAACACTTAAGCTACTTTAAGAGATATACATGGTCTTATTATACGCAAACAGTTCAAATTTGTCTTAATAGTCTTCGACATTTTCTTAATATGGGCATCAAACTTAGTCTACTATAACCCCTTAATATTTAAAATCGCTCACTTCCGTGATTTCCTTTTGGTCAATTTTGGTTTTATTACATACAGTGCTTTGTTCTTTAATGAAAAACACATTGAAACTGTTTTGTTGTAAATGTAAAGTTAAACAGTTATCCTGCAGCCACTGGGAAACACAGACCAGTTGCCTGGTTAACATTTCTGCAGCCATGTGAGAAGTTTCTGCTGTTACATAAATAATTGTGTCTTCTGCATACATTTGACAACCAACCTTCTTGCAACTTTCAGGTAAATCATTTATATACAAACAGAAGAGCAAGGGTCCTAATATTGAACCTTGTGGTACACCCAGTTTGCATTTTTGTAGTGATGACTTCACACCAATAATTTTAACACATTGCTGTCTACAATTATTATTAATTTCTTTTGCAAACATAGGATTGGAACATTTGCTCCTGAATGCATTTTTGAAGAACAAGTAACAGAAATGCAGGATGAGTAGAAGTGCTGCAGCTGCAATTTGAAAAGATAAACATCTACAGAAATGCATTGAAGTACCTTGGATTAAAGATTAAATGCTACTGTTTTTGCGAATATTGCTATCAAGAGTCGTCCATTGTTCCTTGTGAAATTTTGTTTTGGGGACACCTCTTGATGGGCCAAAGTATTAAATTGCACTTCCACACCAGTAAATGATGCTATCATTCATTATTTTAACTCTTTTCATACAGAGAAAGTTGAACTATCAGTAAAATCAGAACTGCCAGCCACAGTCAAGGCTTGCACCTTTGAAGAGCAGATAAAAGGTGTGGCATTATTTATTTTCAATATTTTCACAATATTTTCATGTTTTGCATCCATTACACTTATTTTTTTTGATAGACTCTTTAGAACTTTAAAGTTTGAACTGATTTGTTTATGACTTTGTTTACAGCAATGCAAAATGAGACAAATTGTCTAAACAATGTCTTAATGTTACCTATGGTCAAACGAGAAGAACCTATGGAAGTTTCCTGCAATGCAGCACCTTCAGACATTTTTAAGGTACTGTCATTTTTAAGGTGCTGTCATCCTTTTTTTAAATTCAAGTTACAGTTTTAATCTTGGGATCGTTTAGTTTAGAAAGTAAACCAAAGCAAAGTATTGATTTCATGAATGGAGCATGAGATTTAACACATTTTCTCATTTTTGCAATGCAGCCTGTAGAGGCCCTTAGTTCAACCCAGCAAATCTTGGAGATAAGTACTGTCCTTCCCTCTGCCACCAAGTCTTTTCCAAGCCCTGTGGCACTTCAATCCGTCGACTCACAACCGCCATCAGCTCAAATATTTACGACTCAAGAAAACTTATCCTCCATTCAGAAGCAGGACATTCCTTCACCTACATCGTTCCAAGTGTCCTTGTCAGAAGACACAACAGTTCTCCAGCCTGTTCCCCCTCAGGTCCCTCAGCAGTTCTTGCGTGAAACCCCAGAAACTTTGTCTCCAGAGGACAACAGTACAGATGGAAGTGGAATGGTATTGGTGGGAATAGACTCTCGGAATCCTCCATCCCAGCGCCCACAGGTTCAGGCGCTTTTGCCCCAGGATGGAGTTGCACAGCTAGAGAGAGCAGTAAGAGAGCTGCAAGCACAACAGCAGCTAAATTCTGTACTTTATAGCCCAACGCCGTCTGCGGAGAGCCTTCAGCAACACGTCCAGGAAAACATGAACAGTTTAAGGTTGGGTGGAAATGAGACAACTCTAATGAACCAGCAACAGCAGCAGCAAGAGCAGAATATATTGGAAAATCTTCAGCAACAGCAACATAAAGCACTTGTGGATCTACAACATCAACAGACAGTCCTTGAAAATTTGCAGCAGCATCAGAAGGTCTTGGAAAACCTCCAGCATCAGGCTCTTGGCAACATTCAGCAGCAGCAAACACACAAAGTTTTGGAGACTCTACAGCATCAACAGCAGCATCAGAATGTCCTGGAAAACATTCAGCAACAAAGTTCCATAGTGACTCTGCAGCATCAAAAAGTCCTCGATAACCTTCAGCAGCAGCAACAGCATCAGAAAAACTTAGAAACTCTTCAGCATCAGGAAGTTTTAGAGAACCTAAAGCAACAATTGCAGTCAGAGCTCTTGCAGACACAGATTCCAATGCAGTGCACACCTAGCTTCGCTAGCGAACAGCAAAGTTCCACACAGACTAGTACTCTATCGCAGCCCTCTGAAAGCTTCCTCCAGAACCCAACCCAGCAGCAGTTGCAGCAGCAGACTGCTCTTTTCCAACAGACAGGAGGTCTTTTAACCATTCAGACATCAAGCTTTCTGCAGCAGCCATCCTCTCAACCCTCACCTCCACAACCACTTTTTCAGAGTCATAACCCCTTGACTGAAACACAAGACTCACAGACAGTACTCTTTGGAACCACAAAGTCACCACAAGTCCAAGCAACGTTATTTCCTGGTACCATGACAATGCTAACAAGCACCAATCTACCTACAGATCAGCACGCTCCTCCAACTAGCCTGTTTATTGCGCAGAGTGTGTTGCCCAGTCAGCTACCATCGGATAATAACCAGAACCAACAGCAGCAACAGATAACCTTCCTCACACCCATGCAGACATCTGGAACAGAAGCTCAGGCTGTCTCACTTTTTCAGGGACAAGCACAGTTGTCCACCCCAATGGAACAACAACAGTCTCCCCAACAACAACAGATGCCAACACCCCAACAGGCCCCTCTTTTTCCAAACATTGCCACAATATCCCCAAATCAAGCAAGGCAACAAACACAGACTGGCATATTGTTCTGTACCACAACCATTAATCCCCATGATCTGCCCCAGGCTTTGCTTTTCAGTGGTCGGAACCAAGCTTCTTTAGGAAGCGACCGTCTCCCAGAGAATATATTTCAGGAGCAACAACCCATGCAAGTTGTTCCCAGCTCTGAAAATGTTGCTGTGGGCAACCCTTCAAATCAACCCACTGCCTCAGCAGCCCAGCCAACTCCAAATCCATCAATTATTTTTCCACAACCCAGTGTTGTGAGTGTTGCCCAACAAGACTCGGCAGAGCCCATGTCTTTTCAAGACCAGAGCACCGTTGTTAGTGACTCGTCTGCCAGTATGTCTTCAACACGGACAGAACTTTTTCAGGACCAGCAACCTATGCAGGTTGTCCCCAGTGCAACCACCGTAAACCCTGTCTCTCCTACAGACCAACCTTCTGTCAACATCTTTTTGCCTCAGTCAGCAATTTCAGCCCTGCAAGGTGGTGTAAGTGCTCAGGAGTTACCTCCAACTGTCTCCGCAGCCACCATCTTTAGTGGACCAAGTGGTGTGGCAGTGGGTGGTCTCCAGAACACCACATCTACCGCCCCTCAGCAACCGCCCAGCCAACTCTTTCAGACAGCTATTGGGGGAACTCTTAGCCAACCTGGGCAGCCAGGACAAGCAGGTCTTTATCTCTTTGATATTCCTAGTGGTAAGTGCTATTAAGTCAAAACATGAAATCAGTATTGCAATCATTCTCAAGAGATTCTTTGGAGCAGTGCTTTGCAAACCCCTCTCCCTCATCAGACAAACCTAATTTAAGTTTTGGAATATCTGTTAAATGAGCTGGTCAGTTGTTTTCAGGTGTTAGATGAGGAAGAGACGATGTGAATTTGTGGGGAGACCCCAGGACAGGTTTGAGAAGCACTGCTCTGGAGGGTGATCCAGGTCAAAACTGCTTTTCAGAAGTGGGTTCTTTTTCTTTATGAGATTACCAGTTGCAAGTGCTATCATATCAATTTTACATCAGAATTGCAATCGTAGCAAATAATGGTAAATTTGCAGAATAAAAAAAAGAGTAACATTGAGAATTGTTCAGATGCTCTGGAAAGTGATTCTGTCCTTGACCTAGTCCAGGCATGCCCAGACTTGATCCTGGAGGGTCACTGTCCTGCAAAGTTTAGCTTCAGCTTGCCTCAACACACCTGCCTGTAAGTTTTTAGTATGCCTAGTAAGACCATGATTAGCTTGTTCAGTTTTGTTAAATTGGATTGGAGCTAAATTCTACAGGACAGTGGTCCTCTAGGAGCAGGATTGGTCATCCTTGATCTAGTCCCAGTCAAATAATCTCTTAAATTTGTTGTAGCATTGGAGTAGTCCTCCACTGTAGAATGCCCACATTTTATGATCCAGCAAATTCAAAGCAAAGGGTTAAAATCAAGTCTGTCCTACATTTATGACTCATGAAACAGTGTGCACATCCTCAGATGTTGCATTAAAATTATAAATTAGGTTGATTGCAGAAGGTGACTTTCTGAGACTCAAAAAGCCTATTCTCTCTTTTATTAGAATGTGGACCACTAATGAATTCTCCTGGTTCATCGTTATCAGATCAGCTCGTCACCATGGGCCATCCTGGTTCAGATCAGACCCAGTTTCAGACTAGTGCGCAGATTCATCCCTTACTGGACCAGTCCAACAACCTCGATGATAAGATAGACGAACTTCTGGAACGTTTTCAGGAGCAGGGAAAGACTCTTCCAAGGGATTTTTTGGACCATTAAAGATAAGTAGTCTGAAACCTCAATCCAGTAGACCACTGTCCACACTGCTTGTTGATGTTTCTTTACATCTTCCATCTTGTGTAGGTATTATCTAAACTTGGGGGTTGTCTCAATTTGGAAGTCTTCACTTGTATCTATGTTTCTGAAAGCTTTGTAATGTGTTGTTTTGGTGGGACATGTTACATATGGATCTCATCACAGCTCCTTTTCTTGGACATAAAAGGGTCCATCCTTTGAGGCCACTGTTTGGCATGTCAACATATCAATGCGACCCATTAAGCCATTAAGTATATTGGCACTTTGCTACTTTGTATTGTGTTCTTGACTTCCACTTGAATCTTGTCCATTTATTGCCATCATTAATCTTTTATTTTTATTATTTTTTTCAGTATAAACTAGCCTAGTACAACATAAATTCAAAACTTTTTTGTTGCGGTTGAGATACTAATACATTGTGAATGAATTTGATATATATTTAGCACTTTAGGGAGTTTCTGCCAGAGATACTCCCTTTTAGCTTTGTAACCCATATGCGTCTACCTGGCTGTCAGAGAGTTTCTTGTTTTAATAGTCATAACGCTTTTCTAAAATTGTGTTTGTGTTTCATTACTCTTTAGTGTCTCCTTTCAGAATATAGCCTATTTTATGAGCCATGTTTAATGTTTTTTTGTGTTTGAATGTTTGACATGTCCATCTAATCTCTCCATTTCCACATAACATTTAAAATCAAGATGCTCTATGGAAATCACTCCTCCATTTCTCCTGTTTTAGTTTTGTTTTATTTAATTTTATTTAAATGATAAAGAGGTCCAACTTGTAGACATGAATTCCTATCAGGGATGTGAAAATGTGCAACATTGCCATTGAGATATGTGAACCGATTATATTATCATCCACCAGAGCGTCTACAATGTGTGTGTTTGTGTGCTCAGCAGAAAGTCATGGAGCACATTTGTACTATAAAAGATGCAGCTATGTTCTTGATTTTGAATTATATGTGGTTCATGGAGATTATTCAATTAAGCACAAGTTTGGGAAGAGGATTTGTTGTGATGGTGCACGCAAGGGATAGTTCACCTAAATATGAAAATCAATATTTATTCATCTTTATGCCGTTCCAAACTGGTATAACCTTCTTTCATCGGTGGTGCTCAAAAAATACACAATTGAAGATATTTTGCTTTATGAGGAATGCACGAAAGAGATTTTAGTTACCATGAAAATTTTTGGTCTGTTCCTCACACACAACATCTGAAAACTTGGAATACCGTGAATTATTATTATTATTTATTTTTTTTAATTTGACAGCTTTAGGTCATTGAATGGTTGTAAGGAAAAGAGCAGCGAGAACATTCTTCATAATTGTTCCTTTTGTGTTTCACAGAAGAAAGACAATTCTACAGATTCTGAATTTAATGACATGAGTGTTAGAAAAATAATACTAGGGTATTTATTGTTCGATGTGAACTATGACAACTATGAGGGTGGTTTTTGGGCAGCTTAAAATGGAAGTTAGGTCCATATTTCCTTGAGGGTTTAAGAAGGGATTGGTTAGTTTTCACCCCCCAAGTTACAATAAACCTCATCTATGATCAGATAGTCGATGTTGGGTTGTTAGAGGAGAAAATCTGATAAAATCCCAAGTTTTAAAACAAGCTATGATGAAGAGACTGCTTCAAACCACCACTGCATGACAAAATCATCTTACAAGTTTTAAAAATGATCTTTTGGAAAATATGAAAGCTCTTACCAGTCAGAAATCATTAGTCATGTATCCTAACTGGAAGATTTCTCTACAAGTAATCATCAGAGTGAAGAAGGGTGTGTGTACGCTGGTAAATTAACATGAACAGGGTGATATTAACAGAATGCTGCCACATTTTGTCATAACTGATACTAATTGGTTGTTTACATCAGTCTTGATTTTTCTTTATATTTGTTATTACATTTTGAAGCATTTTTTTTCTCATTTCTTTCGAAAGTCATTGTCACTCTCACTGAGGCGTTCTTTTCATTGTAGGACATTGCTCTGATATTTTATTAAACATTTATTTGACATTTTACTTGTTCACAGACACATGCCGTCTTTTACAAATCTTTTTTAAGACTTAACATCAATGTACAGTACTCTACTCTAAGCAGCAGCTTTTGCATTGACAATATTCTCATGCAAACATAATGTGAGGTAGTTCTATTTCAAATAAACATCTTTGCTTTGAGAAGTCAGTTATTTTTACATCACACTTACCTTTTTCTTGCCTTTATATTCTTTAAAAAAATATGCTTTATGTAAAATTTGCATAACTACTGTTGTAAATAGTAGATCGGCTGTTTTAAGTGTGCTGTTCCTTTGTGAGGTAGCAGTTTGTTAAAAGTGTGCTCTCTTTGTAGTAAAAGATAATATCTCACCTGCAAGTGAGGCATACATACAGTATTTTTGTAAGACTGAATTTCGAAATGTACTATGTACATTATAAACATTTTAAAAGTGAATTGTCCCTTCTGCAGTACTGTACTTCATATGTCAATATTCGGAGTGGTGGAATGATGGTTTTGTCCCCATCACTGTGTTACAAAATGGAGATTGTTATTTGTTTGGTAAGTGAAATTCAAATACTGTCAATTTCTAAACGATTAAAAAAAAGCCTGGTTTTGGGTATGGGTGAATCTCACACAGACTAATCGTTTGCCATATTCCACCCCAAAATCAATTCTCTGTAGTCCGTTGAATATAACAATAACTCTTGCTCTTGTAAGATGAAAAAATATTAATTTAAATATTAAAGTACAATTGTACACATTGGTATTGTTTTTTTTTTGTTTAATTACAGTTAAGAAAATTCAATTTTTAAGATGAAAAATAGTTTTCTTTTGATTTTGGGGTGAAATATGACCTGGATCTGTCTTTGTGAGACACACAGGCTAATGTTCTGGAACTTGGGTTCCATGCAAAGCCATAAAAAAAATCCAACTCTGGAATCAGAGTAGAAGAATGTGTGTGAGTGTTACCTCATGTTGCAGGACATACAGATTCACACTACATCTAACCTAAGGACCAATTCAGAAAAAAAAAAAAAAAGGCGTTCATTTCTCAAAACGGGGCAGCAAAATCTATGACTTTTGATTAAAAAAATAATTTGTCCATTCTTGTGTTTTTTGGTACTTATGCTCCAGCTTACGTCAAAATCATACTGTATGTATTATGAACAAAAATATATTTCTGCACAAATCCATCAACATTTTTTTTTTCATATTGTGCTTTTTGATTGAAAGTACTTTGTGCCTTTGCAAGCCTTTCCTCTTACTTCTAAAGGACCTTTGTATATAATTAAACACTTAGATGTTGGGATTACTAGTACTTAATCCAGAAGTAAAAGACTACAGTTTTTTTTTAATCGACATTGTTTTGTCTGGTCAAATTGTCATTTGTCTGTCGGTGTAGTCTCGAATACATCTTAACATTTATATCATGAAACTGCTATGCAGCCTCAACTCTCACTTTTGTTTTAAAATGTTGTCATTCTCATCCACTGGTGGTTATAGCCTCCTGAGATTTGTAAGATCAAAGTGTAAGGTTAAAGAAGGTTATTGATCGCGGTGATAACTGAATTATGATCACCTTTTTTCTGTTTGTTTGGCCAGCAGGTGTTTGAAGAATTTTTGTCAGTAAATATTAAATTAAAAGAGCGCTTAACCCAATCACCAGCAGTTATTTGTGCTTTTATTTGATGTGAAATGAGTATTTTAACTGCACTGTTTTTACACATTTTTAAATTTTGTTTGCTTTCATTTGATGTGATTAACGTCCAATGCTTTTAAAGTTGTCGCAGGACAGTGGTTCTCAACCCCCCTTTAAACTAGGAGTCAATAGATATATAAATAATTGTTTCATTTGAGTGATTTCATAATTTAACAACTGTATTTATAACAGGTTACATACAAATGGGAAACATATAAAATTGTTTTTTTTTGATTGGCAAGGTCGCACCAGCACAGTACATTCACATTTATTCATTTAGCAGACGCTTTTATCCAAAGCCACTTACATTTAAGGATTACAACAAACTGTGTATCATAATAAAATAAGAGAACAGTAGAGGTGCTGTAAGATCGGTACACGCAGGACCAAATTTCTACATTGTGGTTGGAACTTCAAGTGGTGCATTTTTACCAGAGTAAGGGATGTGAATTGGCACATGGCACTATTTTACGTATTTACATTGATTATAACTTGTTTTAAATAAATAAGTTTGGTTTTGCCCCCTAGTGGCCCCTGGTTGAGAACCACTGCTTCACTCATGAGTGTGTGAGAATGACATTCAGTCTGGTGAAGAAACATCAACTAATGACATTTGACGTCAATAAACGTATTTTGCTTTAATCAGTACATTTGTATTCTCCTGCAGTTGTATTTCTGTAAGATGTGCTGCTATATAAATAAAGATAGATATGAAGTTCTTTCCCTTGTGTCTTATGTTTTGTGTAAATTATACAATTAAAAAAAAAAGTTGGTGACAATACACTTTAATATTGTCACATTGTGTGTTATTTATCGACACCCTGAACAATATAAAGTATACACAATGACTTATGAATAAATGACTATATATAGTTTTATTTTGTTGTAATATATATGCAGTGCTGGACAGAAATCATGTAAATATTTTATTTTATGTAAGTATTTATTATAAACAATTATATGTATAAAATAAATACAATTTATATATATATATATATATACTCAGTGGTGTGCGGGGTATTCTGAAACAAGAAGGCGAAAGTCCTCAAAGTTGTTAATTCATGTCCCGGTCACATTTTCTTGGTTAAATACAGATAACTTAGACTATCAGAAAATATATACATTTTTTTGTGTGTTTTTATTTTCTTTTACTAAAACTATATTTTTACACTGTATATTTTTTTTTACTATGTCACCATTATTCTATTTACTACAGCCAGGTATGAATCAGATCTTTTTAAGCATTTTACATTTTACATATAACATCATAACTCAAGCAGTAACAATTTAAACAATGTGTTTTATTTGTAAACTTATGTTTAGCTATTATTTTTTATAGTGAACTATTTTTGAATATTTCGGATCATCAGTCATTAAAACTAAGGTAAATACTGATCACAGCTAGATTTAGGCCACTTTTTTAATTTCGCCCATCTGATCACTCACTAAAAACTCCCACAGATCACGTTTTCATGCCATTTTAATCCCTATTTTAACATAAAGTGTTTATATCTTAAGTGTGTGAGTTGTTTTTACTTAAAATTAGTTTTTCAATAACACCATTATATTGTTCATTCAGACTAGAGATGTAAATAATGGTATGAAAATGTTATAAAACTCACAAACTCCCTACAGTTCCTTCACGAACCCCACTTAGAGAAACTTTGTCGTAATATAATATTTAATGCACTTCATGTTGTTAATAGCAACCTGGAATGTTCTTATTATATTATCTAAAATTTATTTTTATTTTTTACGTAATTTGTGACGGACTACAGTTTGCAAGTAGCCTAATCTAATCTAGCCAGGACTGTGTGTGTACTTTACAACGTTCACAAAAGAAAAAGGGTCGGATAATGCATTCGGGTATGTTTTCATTTGACATAAAAATAAAACTAAAACTATTTGTCAGTGACACAGAGTCGCATCACACTGCTGTCTGCAGACATTGACTCGGTCTCTCTGCGGTTAAAGCACAGGGGAACACGGCTCAATCAGATTAGTGGGTAAAATGGATTGTGACGTCAGGGTTTAGGAAGCGTCGCGTTGCCGTTGACTTCACGCACAGCAGGCGCGCGCTTCACCCGGACGCGCGCAGACCGAGCTGTTCTCCTCCCGCAGACAGACGCCGGCGGCATGAGCTGAGTCCACCGACACCGACACCGGCCTGAAGCACAAACAGCAGAATGACCGCGTATCTGGAGGTAAGAGACGCTCGCTCGCGCACTGAACGAGACGCGCGTCGGATGGAGACTCTTCGCGTTTCGACAGGTTCATGAGGTGTGGCTCGGCACCATATGTGCACAAACTCCTCAATTATTCATACAATTCATTAGCTTTATTTTTCAGACCGCACGTTTGAACTGATCTGTGACGAAAATAGTCATTAATGCACATAAACAGAGTGGTTTGGTTTAAAGCGAACCGCATTCTCAACCGGTCTGAAAGAAAGAGCGGGGTTGTTGCCAAGGCGACGCCATTGGTCAGATCAGCGTGCGGTGTTTACAGCGTTTACAGAAATAGTTTACTCAATATATATATATATATATATATATATATATATATATAATTTTTTTCTTTCTTTTGAGCACATGATGAAAGGTTTCATGTAAGGAAGTTTTGTTCTCTTCCATACAATGAAAACAAATGACTAACGTTACATCTGTCACGCTAGACCGATGCTATATTGTAATGCTGCCTTCACTTGCTATCTGAATTATATATGGACTTGCACACCTCCTCAAATCATAATTTAGACTGGGTCATGTGCAACAAGCACGTGAAAGGCAATTTCAGTTCTCTAAACCAGAGCTTTGTGTGGATATTAGTGAAATGTAGTGGGTAAAGAAAGCTCTATAGTCTATTATCATTAGTTTCGGGCTGTGTGAATCATAGCTCACACTGAAGTCACATTCAGACTACACTTTCTGCTGGTCAGTGCAGTGAATCTGTGTCTTCACCCTGAACCTGATGCTTGAGGAAATATAACACCCTCATGCGAAATTAATTATCTTGGATATTTCTATAAAATGACTGAATTGTAATTTTTATCGCCAAAATAAATAACAAACAACACTCACTTTACAAATACATGTGCACACACTTTCAGAAACCTTATAAACTCATACACACTGACAAAAATGTGATTTAATTTAAAACATGTTTTACTTTGTAAATTAATCATTTACAAAGAAACAGCAAGTAACATTGAATTGAAACCGAAATTTGAAATACAAAGACTGAAATTTGTTTTTCAAATTTTTGTATTTTTGTAAAAACTTGTATTTTCTTGTAAAACGTACTCCAATAATTTGTTTTATTATTATTTATAACTACAAAGAAAATCATTTTTACATTGTATAACTCGAGTGGATTAAATAACAGTAGCTGTTGAAAATATCAGGAGTCTCGGTGTTTCTTTAATAGATAGATATTGTAATAGATTTGTAATGTTTTTTTAGATAGCTGATGACAGCAAAGGGCACGAGCTGAGTCTGTTCTGTGTGCCGAAACACTACGAGGAGGATCTGGACAGTGTCATTATACCCAGTGGCCTCATTAAAGACCGGTACGGTAATGCTCAAACAGTATTATTGTGTTCAGAAGTGTTCATTTGTGAAGCGATACAGTTGTGCTGTTGCCCTCGTGTTCCCCGTTTAGTTAATGATGTTAGCGCAGGACGAGAGGCATGTGATTTGAATTCTGCTTTCCCCTTTGTTTGTTTAACAAATTTCCCCAGGAATCTCTTGACTGACATTTTTGGCATGGCATCAGCCAGCTTTAATGAATGCATTAATGTGAAAACACTCTGCAGGACTGAGAGGTTGGCCAGAGATATCGTTCGGGACATGGGCGGCCATCATATCGTGGCCCTCTGCGTTCTGAAAGGAGGGTATAAGTTCTTCGCGGACCTGATGGATTTCATCAAGACGTTGAATCAAAACAGCGATAAGTCTGTGCCACTGACTGTGGACTTCATTCGGCTGAAGAGCTACTCGGTGAGGGCCAGCTTCACTGAGCCTCACACATTCATACACAACACTGACCCATAAATCATTTCAGAAATAGACGTCTGCTTTCATTACTGTCTATAAAAGTGGAGCATGTTATTGAAATGACAAGGGCAAGCTTGCGGTTGATCAAAGAAGCATGCCGACGTTCAATAACTAGCATTCAGAAAACCGATCGGCTGAATTTACATTTCATGTCGACTTTAAAAACAGTAGGCCTAATATTAATTCATATCTTTTATATTATAGTTTTATGGCTAAATTCCTAGCAGCATTAAGAATGTTTGATTTGAGTTTTTAGTATTTTTGGACAGAATACTGTAGAATTTTATTAGCATTTATCAGTGTTTATCATTTAATTAACATCATGAAAATAATCGTTGGTTTATTGGAACTAGCCAGAAATTTTAATATATAGTATAACTGTAAGTTCATCCACCTAGAAAAGATTGAGATGAGTTCAAGACTCAAATACAGTTTTTTAGCAAAGAATTCATATATGTGCTTTAACAGAAATACAGTATTTTTATTGTTGTTCAAACGACTTTTCTGTGTTAATTGTCTCTTTGTCCTGCTCTGATCCTCCTCAGAATGACCAGTCTACAAACTGTGTGAAGGTTATTGGAGGAGATGAATTATCTGCCCTTACTGGCAAAGTGAGTTTTGACTGAACTTTGCATATTTCTTTTTTTTGTTTTCTATTTTTACTCTATTCAAAACGTTTAAGGTCTGTCTGAATTTATGAAATCTCTTATGCTCACACCAAGGCTGCATGTATTGATTTATTTGATGATACAAGTAAAAATAACTGCCTTCTATTTGAATATATTGTAAAATGTCATTTATCGCGGTGATCAAAGCTGTATTTTCAGCATCATTAGTGTCACACAATCCTTCAGAAATCATTCTAATATGTGGATTTGCTGCTCAAGAAACATTTCTGATCTTATCAATGTTGAAAACATGCTTCATATTTTGTGCAAGCCATGATAAAAAAATGTTTTCAGGTTTCTCTGATGAATAGAAAGTTCAAAAGAATAGCATTTATTTTAAATAGAATTTTGTTATATTTTAAATATCTTCTCTGTCATTTTTGATCAGTTTATTGCATCTTTGCTGAATGAAAGTATTTATTTATTCCGAGAGAAAAAACCCTGTACTGATCCAGTAGTTGATACCTAATTGAATGTTATGGTCTGGTTGTTCATTTCTCTTCTCTCTGTTTCCTCCAGAATGTGCTCATAGTTGAGGTGAGGTTCACTTTGGAGTCAGTATACGTTCATGTCAAATGTGTTCACAGCAGCACGTGTTAAATGTAGTGTACAGATGATGTAACGAAATCTCTTTTTGTGCCCAAGGACATTGTAGAGACAGGCAGAACTATGGAAACACTGCTCAAACTATTAAATGAATGTCATCCTAAAATGGTGAAGGTCGTCAGGTAAGGCAGGAGCATCCCTGGGAAGAACAGTTTTTCTTAAAACATATTTTAAACCGCTGCATCATGAGCACATTTAGAGACATTTCTGTGAACATAT
Source organism: Carassius carassius (assembly GCF_963082965.1). Taxonomy (NCBI): domain Eukaryota; kingdom Metazoa; phylum Chordata; class Actinopteri; order Cypriniformes; family Cyprinidae; genus Carassius; species Carassius carassius. The sequence continues at coordinate 17,263,939 of NC_081804.1, forward strand.
GTGGTTAAATGGCCTCGCTGCTCTTTTTATTTTTGATATCTCACAATATTTAATGTCATGTCGTTTCAGTTTACTTGTGAAACGGACCCCCAGGAGCTCAGGGTACCGTCCAGACTGTGAGTTCCTTCATGTTGCTCATCTTTGGATTTTATTGGATATTATGAACATTTTGTGCTTAATCCGCATCACTTACAGAAATCAAACCCCCTGCATTCATGTAGCTGGATGTGTAATCATCTGTCTGTGTTCAGAGTAGTTATGCAATGCTTTTAGAAAGAAAGCTGATAAGCTCTTTCTATCCGTCTGTCTATCCTCTGACTTCCACTGTAAAGCCGAGCGCTGAAGTGCTTCGAGTCCGTTATCAAGAGGATGGAGACTCAGTCTCTGTTTAACAGTGACACACTAGTGATGTCCTCTACAGGGGACCACCAGCTCTGTTCCAGTGCAGATAATAATGCAACCAACCAAAATATAAATTAAATTCATCATTGAAGATGTTACAATGAGATGAACCTGTCTTTAAGTAGATTATAATATAATTCTTTTTTTTTTCTAGTTAGATTTTCTTATAATAATATTGAGTACTATATTATGTAATTAGTTCCATTAAAAAAAGTGCTTAATTGTCATGAAAATAATGGATAAATTCTGGCCTTTCTTTATGCAAAGTATAACTAACCCCACCCAAAAAAAAAAAAAAATGAGCTGATGATAATTATATAATTTTATTTTCAAACAATTTTTGGGAATGTGCATAATCGTCATGAAAATAATATTACATAATTATAACATTGAAAATGTATTAAATATTTATGTATTAATTTTTTAATCATGTTTTTTGGAATGTGCTTAATTATTATGAAAATAATGTAAACAGTTTGGACTTGTGCACTAAAAAAAGGAATATATATAAATGAATATTTAAACTGAATTAGTTCATGTTGGCGGAAAACTTATTAGAGATGTTACCTGGAAATCTCGATTATAATTAGTATACACAATATTTTTGGTATGTTCATAATTGCAATGAAAATAACATTACATAATTATAACATTGATTAATGTAATATTAATCATGTTTTTTTGGAATGTGTTTAAATGTAATGAAAACAATGCATAAAAGCTTTCTTTCTGCAAAAAAAATAATTGTATTGTTCTCCTTGTATTGTGTGAGTGTTTAAACGTCTTGTTTTCTGTGTTTACAGATATTGGATTTGAAGTTCCTGATAAGTTCCTAGTGGGATATGCTTTAGACTACAATGAATATTTCAGGGATTTGAGTGTAAGTGTCCTGTTCTTTTCTGGTTGAATTGTGTGCACGGCATAACTTGGTGTATATTGAGTGCATGTTTTGTATATTATGATCTGAATTGTTTTTACACCTTATCTTTTTATTTATATCTTTCAGCATATCTGTATATTAAGTGACAGAGCCAAAGAGAAATATAAAGTATGATATGACACCCACGTCCTGGATGCATGAAGACAAAGATCACTGTGAATTATTATTATTATTATTATTATTATTATATATTTTTTTGTTATTGTAAAATAATTTTTCTACATGCCGTCTGAAATGATTAATGAGCTCCTGAAACATGGATTCCCAAAGATCAGTGATCACAGTTTAGTGTTGCAGTGAATGAGAGCGAGTCTTGAATCTAATTTTAATTGTCATTACTGGGAGTTGCCTCTTTGTGGATTGTTTGGACTGAGGCCTTAGCTAAATTGATTTTATTTTGATCTTATGTTGGCTAATACAAGTTTGGATATAGCGCTCAGAGACAGCAGAGTTGATCAATGTTAGCTGGTTATTGTTATTAATATATTGACTCCAGATTATCCACACACTGAGTTATTGAAATTTAGTTTTTTTGCTTACAATAAAGTATCACTGACAATGCTATTTTATTTTTTGTCCTGGTTGTTTTGAAAACAGTAAGTCCAATAGTTGAACTGTATGATTGTGTATGTGATATTTACCTGTTTACTGCCACCAAAACTATGGAAATTGACAAGCTGTTACGAAAGAGAAATAAACGTTTCTCCAAAGAAAAAAGCAATAAAAGCAGCATAGAATGATTTTTTTCTTTCGATTTTCATGTCAAAATGTATTGAAAAAAGTTTGTTATGGCCATCATTGTGCAAAAATATCTAAAATATGAGCTAAATGTGATGTTTTGGAGATTTAATATGTATTATATATGTGAGGAGGTGTAAAGTACTGGAGTAATTTTACCGGATTACTGTACTTAAGTATTGTTTTGGGGGATTTGTACTTTCCTCAACTACAATTTAAACTGACTACTTGTACTTTTACTTGATTACATTTTTAAGAAAAAGCAGTACTTTACACTCCTTACAATTTTATTTCATCTTGAAAAGTACATTATATTTTTTATTTTATTTTATGCACATTAAATATGGTAAACAGCTCAAACGTGTGCCTGACGTGAGAACTAATGATCATTGTTTTCATGCATCAAACACACATTTCTACTTCAATTAGGACTTTCATCAGGTACATGTCTTGCTTCAAAAGTTCACCATCACATCTGAGGAAGTATTAATTAATTATTTCAACACATTCTTGTATTCTCCATCACATCTTGCTCTTCAAAGGGATAGTTCACCCAAAACCATTTACTGAACCTCCGTCATCCCAGATGTTTAAGACTTTCTTCCTTCACATGAACACAAGCAAAGATTTGTAGTCCATATAATGCAAGGGGACAGGACCACTTCAGAAACCTCACAAAGTGAACATGACGGTCAAGATTAAAATATTGGCATTTGTATTTTTCTTATTATGCCTATCGTTTCACTTAAGAAGACAGTGATTCATTAACAGGGGTTGCATGAGTTACTGTCATATTCTCTTTGTGTATAGTTTTTAAGTGTCATTTTTGGATGTCCCATACAATTGCGTTATATAAAGAGATTTTTTTTCTCTCTAAAACTCTTAGATTGTGTTCGACTGATAAATGAAAGTCATATATGATGGCATTAGGGTGGAAATAATGGAGTTTCCTTTAATCCGGTGATGGGTTTCATTTTAATTGTTGTTGTTGAAGTAAATATACATGTTTGACCTGTGCCATTGCATTTTTTTCGTTCTCTCCGTTTGAACATTCTTCGGTATTGTCTGTCAGAAAAAAAGTACTTCTACTTCTTTAATATTTGAGTATAATTTAAAGTTGTACTTTTTTACTTTTCCTCGAGTATAATTTTGACCAGATACTTGTACTTTCACTTGAGTACAATTTTTGAGTACTTTTCCCACCTCTGTATATGTGTGTGTTTCTCCTACTCACCCTCAGCGACCGTTAGGAGCAACTCGAAGGCTTGTTTGAATTGTTGTTGGGCGCCAAATATGTTACTTCAAAAAATCCTTTATTGACACTTTTCAAATATCAGAAGGACCTTTAAAATACTAACGTTTGCAAATTAAGTATTTTTGTTTAAATCTACTAATTACAACGATTGATACCAGGGTCCCGTTCTTCGTTCTTCACTGACTCCGTTCTCTGGATTTGATTGTTGACGATTCGTCATGAACTTGGATCATTTGGTTCTTCATCCCGGAGTTGCTGTCATAGCAACAGGTCCGTTAACTTAAAACTGCTCCGGAGCAGCTTATTTCATGTAAACAGAATTAGATCTTTTTAACCAGGGACAATAATGTAAAACAATAACAATTAAAAAGATTAATTTAAAGATAATGTTGGGTAGTCCATAATAGCATACTATAGACAATGAAATATTTATTCTTGATAAACTTATCACTTTATAATTATATTAGAGTCTTACACACAGATAATGTAGAGTCGTGCATTAATTTGAGTGATGACGGATATTGTGGGAGTGGCTTGATGGACCCTAAAGAAACTTTCATGAATGTTGTCACGTAACAAATCTTTAAAAATATAAAATTAAATGAATAGCTAATTACTACATTAAAATAAAATTCTAAAGATGGTATAAATAATATAAATCTCGAATCTAAATATTTGGGAATGTAAAAAAATAAAATAAAAACGGAACTTTTAATTGATCTATTATAACTTTTATTTAGTTTTGTTCGCTTGGCTGTTTCATTATAAAAGTCTAGAAATTTGTCAAGTCTTTTGTCAGGTGTCTTTTAATTATATGATGTCAACGTTGCTGTACGTTGCATGCACGGATGATAGTGGTTTCGAGTAACGGTACATTCATCCAACAGTGAACACGAGAAAGGCGCAATTATCTTAGAAAACTCAATCCAGCCAAATAATCATAAACAACAGGTGCGTTTAATAATTTTATTGTCAGTCAATTTGCGGATGACACTACTCTTTTTTTAAGAAATGAACAGCAAATACCCCTAGCACTTCAATTAATTAAGTTTTTTTCAGAAGCTTCAGGTTTAAAGCTAAATATGTCAAAATGTGAGTTATTGGCCATTCACGATCATCCTAATGTAACATTATACAATATCCCAGTGAAAAATGAAGTCAAATATTTAGGTATCTGGTTATCTAAGACGATGGATAATTTAGAACATTTAAATTTTGATAAAACCTTGGATAATTGTAAATTAATAATGAATACTTGGCTACAGAGACACATTACAATTTTTGGAAGAATTTTATTGACAAAAGTAGAGAATCTTTCTAGATTCATCTATCCATGTTTCTCTTTATCAGTTTCTGCAAAAAGGATAAAGGCATTTAACAAATTAAACTTTGATTTTATATGGAAAATGAAAAGTCATTATATACGTAAAAGTGATATGATTAAAGATTATGAAGAAGGAGGTCTTAAAACGATTGACTTTGATATTATGAATGGGGTCATTAAACTTAGATGGTTGCAGTCTTTCATTAATGATAAGTCATCTTTCTGGTTTGAGATTCCTATATCGTATTCAATAAATGTAGTGGCATAAGTTTTCTGCTGCAATGTGACTTTGAACTTTCCAAACTTCCTGTAAAACTTTCTGCTTTCCATCAACAAGTATTATTATACTGGAAATTGATTTTCAAGCATAACTTTAGCCCTCATAATACGTCAATCTGGAACAACAGATGTATAACTGTGAACAGAAAATCTTTGTTTATTGATGAGTGGTGGCAGAAGGGCATATGGAGTGGACAATGGGGGAAACATACTGAGCCATGTTGCTTTTTGTGGTAAATACAATATAAGTTGCTCCTCTAAAATGTATGAAAAAATTATCAAGAATATTCCATTACAGATGCTTAAATTAGTAAGTGAACATCTGAAATATTCAAGGATAATACCTAACCTACAAGAACTTATTATAGAAAATGTAAGCTTTGTTGACAGAAAATGTTCAAACAAATTCTTAAGAGACTGTTTAGTACATCAATGTTTCCCAGGACCGGTATTAAGGAATTATATTTTTCGTCATTATGAGAAGAAAGAAGTGTGTAAAATTAGGACCAATTTTCTTTCATTTCCTGTTAATCCTAAATGTAAAGAGGTGCACTTTAAAATTCTGAATCATATATATCCAACAAAATAATTTTTAAGAATGAGATTTAATGTTGGGTAATGTGTATCCTCACAATTATATTCCTTCTTAGAGAAAAATGGTATATGTGAGGATTTCCCGTCAGGATTTAGACCGTATCATAGTACTGAGACTGCTCTCCTTAGAGTTACAAGTGATCTGCTCTTATCATCTGATCGTGGGTGTATCTCTCTATTAGTTTTATTGGATCTTAGTGCTGCGTTTGACACAATTGACCACAACATTCTTTTGCATAGACTTGAACACTTTGTTGGCATCAGTGGAAGTGCATTAGCATGGTTTAAACCGTACTTATATGACTGCCATCAGTTTGTAGCAGTGAATGAAGATGTATCCTATCAATCACAAGTGCAGTATGGAGTACCTCAAGGCTCAGTACTAGGGCCGCTACTCTTCACGCTTTATATGTTACCCTTGGGAGATATCATCAGGAAACATGGTGTTAGCTTTCACTGTTATGCTGATGATACTCAGCTCTATATTTCTTTGCAGCCCGGTGAAACACACCAATTTGAAAAACTAATGGATTGCATAGTCGATATAAAAAACTGGATGACGAGTAATTTCTTACTGCTAAATTCTGAAAAAACAGAGGTGTTAATTACAGGACCTAAAAACTCCGCTTGTAATAACCTAGAACACTGTCTAAGACTTGATGGCTGCTCTGTCAATTCTTCGTCATCAGTTAGGAACCTAGGTGTGCTATTTGATCGCAATCTTTCCTTAGAAAGCCACGTTTCTAGCATTTGTAAAACTGCATTTTTCCATCTCAAAAATATATATAAAATAACGGCCTATGCTCTCAATGTCAAATGCAGAAATGTTAATCCATGCATTTATGACCTCAAGGTTAGATTATTGTAATGCTTTATTGGGTGGTTGTTCTGCACGCTTAGTAAACAAACTACAGCTAGTCCAAAATGCAGCAGCAAGAGTTCTTACTAGAGCCAGGAATTATGACCATATTAGCCCGGTCCTGTCAACACTGCACTGGCTCCCTATCAAGCATCATATAGATTTTAAAATATTGCTTATTACTTATAAAGCCCTGAATGGTTTAGCACCTCAGTATTTGAATGAGCTCCTTTTACATTATAATCCTCTACGTCCGCTACGTTCTCAAAACTCAGGCAATTTGATAATACCTAGAATATCAAAATCAACTGCGGGCGGCAGATCCTTTTCCTATTTGGCGCCCAAACTCTGGAATAATCTACCTAACATTGTTCGGGAGGCAGACACACTCTAGCAGTTTAAATCTAGATTAAAGACCCATCTCTTTAACCTGGCATACACATAACATACTAATATGCTTTTATTATCCAAATCCGTTAAAGGATTTTTAGGCTGCATTAATTAGGTAAACCGGAACCGGAAACACTTCCCATAACACCCTATGTACTTGCTACATCATTAGAAGAATGGCATCTACGCTAATATTTGTCTGTTTCTCTCTTGTTCCGAGGTCACCGTAGCCACCAGATCCAGTCTGTGTCCAGATCAGAGGGTCACTGCAGTCACCCGGATCCAGTACGTATCCAGAACAGATGCTGGATCAGCACCTAGAAAGGACCTCTACATCCCTGAAAGACAGCAGAGACCAGGACAACTAGAGCCCCAGATACAGATCCCCTGTAAAGACCTTGTCTCAGAGGAGCACCAGGACAAGACCACAGGAAACGGATGATTCTTCTGCACAATCTGACTTTGCTGCAGCCTGGAATTGAACTACTGGTTTCGTCTGGTCAGAGGAGAACTGGACCCCCAACTGAGCCTGCTTTCTCCCAAGGTTTTTTTCTCCATTCTGTCACCGATGGAGTTTCGGTTCCTTGCCGCTGTCACCTCTGGCTTGCTTAGTTGGGGACACTTCATCTACAGCGATATCGTTGACTTGATTGCAAATAAATGCACAGACACTATTTAACTGAACAGAGATGACATCACTGAATTCAATGATGAACTGCCTTTAACTGTCATTTTGCATTATTGACACTGTTTTCCTAATGAATGTTGTTCAGTTGCTTTGACGCAATGTATTTTGTTTAAAGCGCTTTATAAATAAAGGTGACTTTGACTTTGACTTTGGGGGTTCAAATTTATGTCAAATATGTAAGGTAGAGATAGAAACGGTTGAACACTTGTTTTTTCAGTGCAGTTTGGTAAACAAATTTTGGAATGATGCATTGAGATGGATGCAACAAAGAATACCTGTAAGGCTGATACTGTCGTAGGAATTTATTAAATTTGGGCTATTAATAAAGGATAAAAAGGTATCTTATGTAAATAATGTGTTGCTTTTGTTGAAAGTTTATATACACAAATGTAAATTTTTCAAAATCCCTCCAAAATTAGTGGTTTTTAAGGAGGAATTTAAAGTATATTTGGAGACCGTGAGAAGGATGAAAAGTCCTAAAGCAGTGTATTTGTACTCCTTATTGGAAGACTTTGATTTTATTAATTGAATATTGTCCTACTCCCCTACTTTATATATTTATTTGTTCATTTTTTCTTTTTTTTGTATTATTATTATTTTATTTTATTTTTTTATTTTCACCTTGGCTTAAATTTTTACCTGCCTGCTGATGAGAATATGTATATTGTGATGTAATATCTGTATGTACGCTCAGGTTTGGTTGTAAATCTGAAACTACGAATGCCTTTTTTGCTAATGTTCTATAAGTATGTCAATAAAAACAAAAACAAAAAAACAACAGGTGCGTTAGAAGAACCGAATTAGCCACATCCTGATTAGCGTAATGATATCATCTTTAATGTGACTTTTGATCTCGGATGTAATGAGCTACGTACGATAACCGGCCCCTGCCTGAGACACACTATAAAATATCCATAAAAAAAAAAAAAAAAAACACCAACAGCGACCGTTCGCCTGCAATCGCAAAATCCTGGTTGGTTCATTCTAAACAGCGCTGAAAAAAGTAACAGATACCACGTGACAACATCATGGTACAAAAAGACCAAAATCTATGAAAAGACGCCACACATGTTGAGTAGATCTGAAATTTTAGGAGAAGTGAATAATCGTTAGGCATTTGAGTTTTTTTTTCAATTGGTGTATGTTACGAAAAAAATATATATAGAAAGTGTGTGAACGTGTGTGTGTGTGTGTGAGAGAGAGAGAGAGAGAGAGAGAGAGAGAGAGTGTAAAAAGAGAAAGAGAGAGAGAGAGAGAGAGAGAGAGAGAGAGAGAAAAGTCTTGATTTATATTATACATATTTGCTTGATTTTCTTTTGCAGAGAATAATAAAAACATATGATTAATATGAGCTGCTGACACACAATACTAAAAAACTTTGATATCTGTCAGAAGACAAAATAGAAAAGTTTCAATTTGGACCGTCGCACCTGACCAGGCCGCTAAGCCCCGCCCATTTCAGAACCCCTTGTCATTCAAGCGCCGTTCTCATACGCCGACTCTGCGTGACGTCATGTTATGATTGCGGAAGTGGCGCGGCAGGACTATTGTAACGTGAATCTGCTGTAAGATAAATTTCACTGATAAGTCGAATGAGTTATTTTCTTTGAAAACAGTCAGTCCGCGATGGCAGCTCTTAAATACGCCGGAATGGATGACACAGACAGTGAAGACGAGCTTCCTCCCGGCTGGGAGGAGAGATCCACCAAAGACGGATGGGTTTATTATGCCTAGTGAGTGTTTGACACACAACACACACACACCTGAGATAAACATGTGCATTTACACTTTACATCTGTGCTGTTAATGCAAGAAATGGGAGTGTATAGCAGCCCAAGAGTATTTCTGATGTGATTTATAGAATGATTGACACGTGACATTGGTAATCGAGTATCATACTTCATTTCAGCCATGAGGAAATGAAGACTCAGTGGGAGCATCCCAAAACTGGGAAGAAGAAACGATGTGCTGGAGGTATGATGACTATTAATAATGTCTGCAGAGCCTTCACAGTGATATTCATTATTTAATCACACTTCTCGATTGAAATTGATAACGATATGATTGAGAAACATGAATGAAGTGTGCAGAGCTTTGTGAAGAGATTGACTTTTGATAAGCAAGGATGAAGAATAAGTAAATGATTAAGTAAATTGCAGAATGTAATTTTATTTTTTCTTATTATTATTTTTTAGCTTTGCCATATGGATGGGAGCAGGAGACCGATGATAAAGGCCAAATCTTCTATATTGAGTGAGTTCAGTGAATATGTTGTTCTCATCATAATTTCACTTTATGGTCTGTGTTTGAAGGAAGTATATTCTGCTGCAATGCATTACAATATATGATGTATTATAGCTTCCCTTAAGTCATAACGTGAGCTTTTAGTATTTGTCTCCTAGCTATTGGGCTAATTAATAATACATTTAAATGTAAAATAAATGTAATTTAAATGTAAAATGAAATAATACATTTAATACATTTGACCAAACAAAAATCTAGCAGATATGCACAATAAATAATTGCAGTATTTTCTTAGTGGAAAATTATTCTTCTACACAAGCAGATACATGCAGAGATATTACAGTGATAAATACACCACCTATTTAATAATAATAATACTGCAAGCAGCCACATGGGGCCACATTTCAAGTGTTCCATGAGTTAAATAAGTTGATAGAAAAAAAATAAAGGAATCAAAATTAAACATTACACACAATTTTATAAACTTGCAATTAGGGATATCAAATTTTCCTGTTGTGATTAATTGCTAATGCTTTTATCACGGTAAACACTATTATCACGGTACTGAAATTTAGTTTTAAAAAAGTGGTCATAATACAGTATAACAGGTTAAACAACTATTTTCTTATAACAAAAATAACTGAACATTTAAATAAAATAAATCAATACAGAAAAATATAGTTAAAAGTTTTGCACAGATTAAATTGCAAAAGAACTATAAAGACCCATAGATAATGCTTTACAGTAAGACCTCATTAGTTAACCATTAACATTCACAATGAGCAATAGCTAAATTTGCTACAGAAGTTATTAATCTTTGTTAAAAAATAATTAAATACTAAATCTTAGTTCATGTTAGCTAATTTATTTTTTATTGTCAGTTTATTAACTAATAAATTAACTGTTAACTTATGAAGCTGTAATGCAAAGTGTGAATTAACAATAAAGAATCAAAACACATTTTTAAACAGTATCTAGAGCATGTTGTAGTCCAGATTAAAATGATTTAATTGTAAAAGTCTAAATATTTAAGTATTTGGCGCTGTGATGAACATCATAGCATATACACAAATCTGAATGGCTATTTAAAATTATTTAAATATGTTTTAGAAAGTAGTGCAGCTTTATTTATGGGGTTTCCAGAGTAACGGCTGCATTTTCTGCAGTTTAGCGCCATCTGCTGTCATAGAGTGAATGTGCTTTCATTCAGCGCGTCTCTCAGTCTCTCACGTGTTCCTCCATGTGCTTCTCATGCGTGCTTGTTTCTTGATCTTGATATCTCTGTAACACAAGGTGGCGCTGCATTCAAACTTCTCAAGTACCTCTGGTACATGCTGTCAATGATACCTTCTGATTTTTGCGCTGATATGTCAGATAGTTCGGAAGATAATGCAATTTATGACAAATTTCAAAATGGTGGACACATGGTTCAGCAAAACCTAGCAAAATAAAAAAAATTTGTTAGATGACCTAATGAACCCATACACACACACACACACACAAAAAATAATCAAGACACCAAGAAAATCAAGATTTTCTGACTATTTTCGGTCATTGCACACTGAGTCCAAATATTTTGTCCGAAAATTTCTCATGTTAAAAAATAACTACAACTTCACGTTATGTCAATCATGTTTACTCACTGCCTCCGGAATATTCATCCTTCATAAAAAAAAAAAAAATGGATCTGGTTATATTTTTCCTTTTTTCATATCCGTAGCAAACGTTTTGACAGGTGTTTTGATAGTTCAGAGCCATCGTACAAGCGAACGCGAAAATCCAGAATGGCGATTGTCAAATCTATCCACTTCGTCTCGCAGAACAAAGCACTGTATATATCCTTGCTCACTGAGTTCACAGAAATTGTTGGTCTCCTTTTTAATATCTGTCTCTATTATCGTTAGCAAACTGAGCCACTGACATCCTGAAGTAAACTTTGGATCACCCAGATTTATCCCGCTGCACCTTAATAAGGAGGGAGAACTCTCTATATCTCAGGATTGGAAGGACCCAATATTTCATTTTTTCTTTTTTAAGAAGCGAGAGGACAACAAAATCATCCTCACGGCTTGAAGACTCCATTTAGTGCTGTGTTGTGATATTTTCTATTAAATTTTTTTGCATCAGATTAATTAATACACATCTGACTCAGTGTGCAAGGTTTCTGTGCATGACACATTTTTAGGATTTCGAATACGAAAAAATGCATACGAAAATTTCTCGTTGTTCATACGAACATTATCATGATCTTGCCGAACTTGTGCGGCTTCGTCAGTGGCTTTAGTACGATGGATGCCATCTGGGCACTGCGTTTCCTCGTCGAGCGACATAGTGAAAAGAACAAGACATGCTTAGGTTGGCTAACAATATAGCCTCTAATCCTATGCATATACTGCATATACTGCATAAAGACTTTGAACTATTACCGTCACAACGGAGGTATAGAGTTCCCAAATTTAAGAAAGTGAAGCTGAAAAATTATTTTGTGCACCAGGCAATCCTAGCACTGAACAAAAACACCTAATCAGAGATCAAGAGTATTGGGACGGTGTTGCCAGAGGTGGAAAGTAACGAATTACATTTACTCGCGTTACTGTAATTGAGTAGCTTTTTTGTGTACTAATACTTTTTAAAGTAATTTTATAAATCTGTAATTTTACTTTTACTTAAGTATATTTTGTTTAAAGTATTGTACTTCGCTACATTTTAAAACACATTAATTACTGAGTAAAAAAAAAACAACAAAAAAAATAAATCGCTCCCTGGAAACTACGGCAGTAAATAATGGGCAGGAGGGCAAACTGGCGCTAAAATCACAAGAAAGATGCAGACGGTCAAAACAGGCGTTAGTGGTGCAGACACCGCTGAAAACGAAACCCCGTCATATTCTGAAGTTGAACTTGAAGGAAATGAAGTGAACCCCTGGCCATATGTATGCTCTATTATGCAGTGTAAGCTGTACTTGCCTAGGAAGACCAAACTAGCAGCTTATAAAATCTCGACAAGACATCAACCTTCGCAAGAATGTAGAGCTAAGCTAAATAATTGCATCGTTGCATTGGTGGTTAAAATGAAGCTTTGACATTTTAGCAAGAGGTTTTACACAAATTAGGCAAAAAGACAGTGGTGAGGAGTGTGCTATATATATCGTCTGCGATAATATCATATTTTTTGTTTTAATGATGTGCGCGCGCATTTATAGTGCGTTCTTTCACTGTGTGATTCAGTCTCCTAAAGTGCATTCAGAATGATCACAAAATTGAAGATATAGGGGCAGAAAATTCACATATTTATATAATTTCATATATTTAATCAAAATCACACAAAGAAGGCCGTCTTTTCCACCAAAAATCATCATGAATATATACATACATATATATAACAGTTCAGTAAACAAGTTAATTAAGAGACTTGCGTTTTAGACATTATATTGCCTTTTTTAGCTCTATTTCTACAACAGAAAATAATTCCAAACACAGCCACCAAAGCAACGTGACAGTGTTTCGTTCCTGAATGAATCAACCGTTTAAATGATTCGGTTCAATCGCAATGACTCACTTTTTAACAGTGACTTGCTGACACATACTGGCCATTTTAATTTCACATTTAAAGTATCTTTTGATTTTTTTATATAATTAATTTCTTATCATTTCAAATGAGTATTCAACATTTTATGTCTTGTATATCAAAACATTATTCATGCATTTGTAACTGCAGGTTAAATGCATTCTTGTCCTGCACTAAACAGTGTAATACATCTAAATGCCACTTCCAATGAATCTTCTGCATTTCCTCTGCATTAAAAGATGAGTTTGTTAATATTGATTTGCCTGGTAACAGCCCAAATGTTTTATTATTCTAAATAACTGATTCCTTTAATTAAAAACAACTAGTTTGAGATTAATAGACCTATCCCAGGGGTGTCAAACTGGAGGGCCATAGCCCTGCAGAGTTTAGTTCTAACCCTGCTCCAGCACACATATCATGTAGTTTTCAAATAAACCTAAATGATTAGATTAGCTGGATCAGGTGTGTTTAATTAGGGTTAAATCTAAACTGTGCAGGACTGTGGCCCTCCAGGAAGTGAGTTTGATACCCTTGGCCTGTCCCATTTTTGACTCCCTCCCACTGTTAAAATGTAACTAAATAATTTTTACTCTGAGTAAATTATAAATGAGCTACTTTTTACTTTTACTTGAGTTGATTTTTAGACTGGTACTTTTACTTGTACTTAAGTAAAATTTCATTAATGTAATGGTACTTTTACTTGAGTAGAATATTTTTGTACTCTTTCCACCTCTGGGTGTTGCAGATGTATAAATGTTGTATGAAATGTATAATTGTACTGCTGGAGTGAATGTAGAATGTATGTTAAATGTTGTTGTAAACATAAATACTGTTATGCAAGAAAAATTTCAGACAAAGTCTGACAATAAAGTATAAAGTAAGTAAGTAAGTAAGACTGTCCACCTTGTCACTCCTTTTGGTCCCATGGTGTCCCCGTGGCCTACTTCAATGGGATGATGTACCACTGCACCCCCAGCGTCGTCCACTGTACCGCTGGCACATAGCCACCATTCGATATCTGTGTCGGCGTACACCAAGGATCTGCCCTCCCGCCCCTGCTCTTCATCACATGCATGGACATGATGACTGCGGGCCTGGTCCAGACCCTTGGACATTGTTGTTCGCCGACAATGTCTGCCTTGTGGACAAGGCCCGCCAGCAGCTCCATCAAACGCAACAATAGTCGGACCCACTCGATGTGAACGGCATGCAGCTCAGCACCACCAAGACCGAGTACCTGGAAGCTGGCATGCAGACAGATGGATCCATTGCTTTTTAATGGCCACGCCCTGAAGAAAAGGGCCAAATTCAAATATCTTGGCTCTCTGATCTCCGCAGATGGCTACTTGCTGCCTGATGCCAGAGCACGCATGAATGCTGCATTGCTCAAATGGTTGCAAGTGATTTGGCGTGCTTTGCGATAGGAAGATGCCGATCTGCCTGAAATTGAAGATATACAAAATGGTCATCCGCCCCGACGCGTTGTATGGATCTAAGTGCTAGCCTGCTACAGCCAAACACGAAAACACCATGCAGTCCATGGAGATGTGCATGCTCCAGTGGGTGCTCGGCTTGACCCTGCTCGACCACATGCAGAATGAGGAGGTTAGATGGGCCATGGGCATCGCTCCGAATAAGGAGAAGATACAAAAATGTCTATTTTTGATATCTCATGATCCATAGGTAGCACTCTTCCCAACTTTGGCATGGACCCTCAGATCATGGTGTTGTTGTAGCATACAGAGTTTCATTTCAATTGATCAAAGCTTGGCTGAGATACAACCTCTGAACCAATTTCAGGTCAACTTCCAGAAGTTTGTGACGTCATAACATTTTAATAAAAATGATCTAAAATCAAACAAAAATCATGATAAAAATCTGTTCAGTCAATTCTGTGTGGCTCCAAAGATCATCTGAGCCCATTTTTTTTAGAATTGGACAAATTTTCAAGGAGGAGTAGCAAAAATGTAACACTATACTTTTCAAAATGGAGACCCCAAATTTGGTCAGGTCACTATTCATGACAATCAACTACAAGTGTGCCAAATTTCACCATTTTCCTACTTACAATTCATAGGGCAGTGGGGAGGAATAATAATAAGAAAACCAACGGGAAAAATAGGGACTACATCCCCTAACTTGTAATGATAATTAAACTTTAATAGAAGTTAATCTAGAAAAC
This sequence comes from Carassius carassius, assembly GCF_963082965.1. Classification (NCBI taxonomy): domain Eukaryota; kingdom Metazoa; phylum Chordata; class Actinopteri; order Cypriniformes; family Cyprinidae; genus Carassius; species Carassius carassius. The sequence continues at coordinate 17,279,401 of NC_081804.1, forward strand.
TTCAGATCCATCACACCTGGCCAGTTAGAGATATTCAGGTCTCGTTTAGGGATGGTGTTTTTGTTTTATCATAATATTTTGTGTATGTGTGTGTATATATATATATACATATATATATATACACACACACTCACCGGCCGCTTTATTAGGTACACCTGTTCAATTGCTTGGTAACACAAATTGCTAATCAGCCAATCACATGGCAGCAACTCAATGCATTTAGGCATCTAGATGTGGAGAAGATGACTTGCTGAAGTTCAAACCGAGCATCAGAACGGAGAAGAAAGGGGATTTAAGTGACTTTGAACGTGGAATGGTTGTTGGTGCCAGACGGGCTGGTCTGAGTGTTTCAAAAACTACTGATCTACTGGGATTTTCACACACAACCATCTCTAGGGTTTACAGAGAATGGTCTGAAAAAGAGGAAATATCCAGTGAGCGGAAGTTGTTTGGAAGAAAATGCGTTGTTGATGTCAGAGTTCAGAGGAGAATGGGCAGACTGGTAAGAGCTGATAGAAAGGCAACAGTAACTCAAATAACTCATTACAACCAATGTTTGCAGAAGACCATCTCTGAATGCACAATACGTCAAACCCTGAAGCAGATGAGCTACAGCAGCAGAAGACCACACCGGGTGCTGTTCCTGTCAGCTAAGAACAGGAGACAGAGGCTACAATTCACACAGTCTCACCAAAATTGGACAAATGAAGATTGGAAAAATATTGCCTGGACTGATGAGTCTCTATTTCAGACATTCAGATGGTAGGGTCAGAATTTGGTGTAAAGAACATGAAAGCATGGATCCATCCTGCCTTGTCTCAATGGTTCAGGATGCTGGTGGTGTAATGGTGTGGGGGATATTTTCTTGGTACACTTTGGGCTCCTTAGTACCAATTGAGGATCGTTTAAACGCCAGAGCCTTCCTGAGTATTGTTGCTGACCATGTCTCTCCCTTTATGACTACAGTGTACCCATCTTCTGATGGCTACTTCCAGCAGAATGATGCACCATGTCACAAAGCTCAGATCATCTCAGACTGGTTTCTTGAACATGACAATGAGTTCACTTTACTCAAATCGCCTCCACAGTCACCAGATCTCAACCCAACAGAGCAGATTTGGGATGTGTTGGAACTGGAGATTCACATCATGGATGTGCTGCTGACAAATCTCCAGCAACTGTGTGATGCTGTCATATCAATATAGACATAATTCTCTGAGGAATGTTTCCAACACCTTGTTGAATCTATGCCATGAAGAATTAATGCAGTTCTGAAGGAAAAAGGGGGTCCAAAGTACTAGCAAGGTGTACCTAATAAAGTGGCCAGTGAGTGTCTGTATGTGTGTGTGTGTGTGTGATGGATTCTCTGCTGTTCAGCTCATCTGGTTAGAAATGTTTCTCTATTCTCTTCTTCCCATCAGTCACATCAACAAACGCACAACATATTTTGACCCTCGGCAGGCCTTCACCATAGAGGACATGCAGGTGAAGCCCAAACGCTACGATGGGAGCACCACGGCTCTGGAGGTCCTGCATGACTGTGACCTGTCTGAGAAGGTGGTGGTGATTACTGGAGCAAACTCTGGCATCGGTGAGTCCCAGAACTCAATTAGAGCTCATCTGCCATTTGTATTGATGTACAGTCAAGGCAGTGTGAAGGCGCTTACTAAGCAACTCGGCTTGATAAACGCCAGAAGGTTCTTTTTAAACAAAGCATAATCAGTTGGATTACACTGCAGGAGCTGTATTGCAGTGTGTCCATTAGGTGGCACTACAGGATTATACGTATGTTTTCTCAAAGAACCATCATTCAACATTTGCAGATGTTGATGGGTTAAAAATAGATGATTGGTCTCTTAATAAAGACACTTGGCATTACTGATCTTGTTTTGTGTTCCAGCATATTAAGACAATTAATAATATGAAGTAATGTAGTTTTAATTTAATTCGAAGTCGTTCATATAGACATTTTTGACTATTGAACTTGCAGTCTCAATCTACTATTTATTATTTACTATTTAATCTCTAATCTACAACCATAATGTTATTCAGTTATTAAATATTGTTATCATAATATGAGTTTTGACTGCATTATTAACATAAATCTTAACACATCTTGCTTAAAGTGTATGTAAAATCTAAATATTAAATACATATTGAAATATATTACATAATTATATGTCAGTGTACTCTTCAGATGAATTCTGAGGGATGTGCTTGAACACCAGAGGGCAGGGAAGCTCTGTGTGTGTTGTTTGCAGGAGTCAAGCATTCCTTCACACAACATCAGAGATAATAAGAAAGAGACAGACTGTTTTTATTATAATGCTGAAAAGAGTAATACATAATAATCATTGTATGACATATATTAGATCATTTGGTTAATATATTACAATTAGTACAGCGTTAGATGGCAGGAGGGAACATTTGCAAATATACATTGATTAATATTCTATTATATATAATAATAATAAAAAAGTTTTCTTTATTTTATTGAATTTGTTTTACATAATTGTAGGTATTTGAACCTAATAGCCTCTTCATGTTGAATATATCTGTGGATTATTTATGTTCGCTTGCAGAGAAATGTCTGTGACGCAAATTGATAAGGGTTTTATTATAGTTATTAAAGTTCTTAAATGCTGTAGATTTATTATAATATTTAACAGCATATCACCAAACAATAGTTGTACCTGAAAGACACCTTTCCCTTGTATTTGTTCTAATATCAATCAAATTAATTAGCGGTTTTATTTATTGTAATAATTTTGTCATATACATTTAAAACAAACACTTTCCTGTTTGAATTCAAGTTGCTTTATTGGCATGACATTTGAGTTACAGTATTGCCAAAGCATTTAGATACAGAATAAAATATAAAATATGATTACAATAAAATACAATACAATAAAAATAGCAACAGCAGATAGTATTTCTAATATTAATAATAGTAATTATATAGAATTAAGAATATAAAATAAAACAGTTGAATACAATAAATGATCCCTTTCGTATGGTGTGTATGGTGTATAAATATTTAGCAGCTATTGTGACTGCCGTCTCATTCTCTCCAAGTATATAGAGTAGTTTCTCCGAGTCATTTAGAGACAAGAATGAAGGATTCAAAGCTTCAAACTGTGGGAAGAATGTTTCTCTTGTAGTGCTGTATTTGGGAAGTGTTTCTCATCCTCTGTTTGATTCAGCTCACAGTGTTTGCCTCTCTTCTCTCGGTAGCCAGGATCTTTTATGTCTACCAATCTCTATTTCCAAATCATGATCACTGAGTCGATATTTTGAAAGGATTTGTCTTTCTTTTAATTGCTTGAGTGATAAGTAATTTGCCAGTTTTGTGGTTCTGTTTAGGGCCGAATAACACTGGAGTTTGGTTTGGAGCTCAAATTCATTTTTTAATTTTTCATCATAATTATACTTCAGATTTTTGTCAATTAGTTTCTGAATGTTGGGGTTGTGATTGGAGTCAGACTCAGTTTGGGATTCCTTCATCAGGTGAAGCACGAGTGTGTTTAGAGGATGAGACACTATGGGGGGGGGGGCTTTATATTAAACAGATTGAGTGTCAGATTGAGTCAGGTGATGATAGAACTGTACAGCTCTTTTTTGTAAGGGGTATAAGCCCAGCTCAGCCCTGCAGGCGATATTACAAGTGCTTCTGTTTACCCTTAGGATGTTTTTGGCAAATTCCAATTGTGTTCTTTCTATTAAACTTTTGTCCCAGTTTTCAAATTTTAATACTGGTCCCCAAATTTCACTCCTATACAGTAGGATTGGTTTGATGATTGCGTGATATAATTTAATCCATGTTCTAATTGGTAATTTTAATTGGCCAAACCGCGCTTTAATGGCATAAAATGCCCTCCGTGCCTTCTCATTGAGGGCCAGAGTAAGGTAAGTGTAGCTGCTGCTGTGCTCCAGGACTTCTCCTCCGTAACTGAACTGATATCTGCTTCCCTGAGACCTGGCCTTCTTCTGGAACACCATGACCCTGGTTTTGTCCACTCCTCACAGTACTGTTCCAGCAGGGCCATGCTGTGCTGGAGACCCTCGACTGTGGGAGACAGCAGAACCAGACTTCAGAGTTGTGTAGAGCGAGGCCTGGGATGCTGTCGGAGCAGCTCGTTGATGTAGATATTAAACTGTGTTGGGCTCAGACTGCACCCCTGCCTCACTCCACGACTCAGATTCCCAATCTTGACCGCACTTTTACTGTTTTTATACATGGATTCTATAATATCGAATGTTTTTCCACCAATGCCAATTTGTAATAATTTGTAGAGTAAACCGTCATGCCAAATAGAATCGAAAGCTTTTTTAAAATCAATGAAACATGTAAATATTTTTCTTTGTTTGTCCTTTAGATTTTTGTTAATTAGAGTGTGGAGAGAATAGATGTGGTCAGATGTACGTTGTTTTGGTAAAAAGCCAATTTGTGATTTATTTAGGATGTTGTGTCTTGTGAGGAATGTCACTATGCGGCTGTTTATTATATTACAGAAGAGCTTAACTAGATTACTGGCCACACAGATGCCACGGTAATTACTGGGATCCAGTTTACCTCCTTTCTTATATATGGGTGTGATCAGTCCTTCAGACCAGGCCTCAGGGAAGTCACCAGACCATACGATCAGATTGAATAATTTAGCCAGAGCTTGAGTTATGGAAGGACTGCTGAGTTTGAGCATCTCATTACTGATGTTGTCCTGTCCACATGCCTTCTTTAATTTGAGGTGTTTAATGTGCTCTGATATATCTGATGTTGTTATAATCATGTCCAGTGGGTTTTGGTAATTTTTGATAGTTTTATTCAGATCGTCTAGTTTTCTCTGTGTTTTAGTTTGGGGCTGGTTGAGGTCTGGTTCTAGTGTTTGGTAAAGAGTTTTAAAGTAAGAGCTCCAGACTGATTTGGGGCTTTCAAATTTTTTAAAGAGATTCCAGAAATTGTTTTGGTCTATTGATTGATCGATTTCATCAGTTTTAGCTTCATAATATTGAACTCCTTTGTTACAAATGAGTTTTTAATAATTTAAGCAGCTGGAGTAGGCGAGGTGTATCGTCTGATTGGCCGGATCTTTATGCTTTTTGTTAGCAAGTCGTCGAAGGTCTTTTCTGAGACATTTGCATTCATTATCAAACCACATATTCTTTTTAATTTTTGGTTTGTTTATTCTATTTTTGTTTGGTTGTTTAATGTTAGATATAGTGGCCAAAGTTTGAAATATGTAATTAAGTTGGATGTTGCTGAGTTTATTCCATTAGTATCTGGAGTGAAATCTGAGGACAAAAAGTCGTCCAGTATTTTAAGTATTACAGAGCTGCTCATGTTTTCTTTGAATTGTTCAGCGTTAGATTGGTTCCAGTTGAGTTTTGGTTTTAAGGGGAAGAGTTTTTCATGTTTGAGGGGAGATCTGACCCTGTAACAGGACTGTTTCAGGTAAAGGACTGTTTGACAGTGGTCAGAAATGGGAAGTTGAGGTCTGACTGTAAAGGCGTTAATACAATTTGGGTTAATGTCTGTAATTGAGTTATCAACTACGCTGGCTCCTAATGTGGAGCAATAGTTGAATCTACCAAAAGAATCTCCCCTGGTTCTGCCATTTATGATAAACAGCCCTAGACTTTTACAAAGCTTAAACATCTGCTTCCCATTTATGTTGATTACATTGTCACAACTGGTTCTCGGAGTAATGACTGGTGTTGACTGAGATACAATGTCCCCAAAAATGTGAGCATTATCTGTGGTGTTTCCATAATCAATTTCTCTCCCAGTCCTTGCGTTTAGGTCACCGCATACAAGAATATTTCCTTTGGACTGAAAGTGCAGGACGTCTCTGTGCAGCTGGAGAAAGCTCTCTTCTTGGTAGTGAGGAGAATCATGAGGAGGAATATAAACAGCACAGAGGTAGAGATTATTCTGTGGCAGGATAGATTTGATTTCAAGCCAAATCAGGGATTTTTCAGTTTTGACTGTTTTAATCAGGTGTTTTAGATGATCTTTGTGCCATGTAAGTATGACACCTGAATCACGACAGAATTTAATTTGGAGTTTTTTTTAGAGAGGGCACAGTGATTTCTCTCTCTCGGTCTCTCTCTCTCTCTCTCGGTCTCTCTCTCTCGGTCTCTGGCGTGGTACACCTGCACCCGTGCATTGATCCAGCAGTGCGTGTTTGACCCCAGCTGATGCCTCCCATTCATTCCCATTAGCTTTCCTTAATTCTCCTCTATTGAACCAACTAAAAGTTATTTACCGTCTCAAGCGCCGTTCACTTCACTCAAGCGTCCCGTCACAGCACACTCGACAGCGTCTGACCTGAGACCTGCTGTTTCCCCACACCAAACCACTGGATTCAGCAAGATCGTGCCACAAAATAGTGCTGTTGAGTTACAACGATTGAGTATTGTATTGTTAAATACTTCTTTAAGTATTTAATTATTAACTGTGTGTGTATACAGTATACAAAGCAAAAATGAATCAGACACCATATAGAACTTATTATTTTTTTTTTTTTTTGCTAGTTCGTCTATACTAGTGAGTATAGAAAAAATAAAGTAAACTGACATATTATGGCCAGAAATTCTTCATACAGTGGGCAATTATTTTACAGTTATTTTAATAATTAATTATGTGCCAGTTTTTGAGGAAAATGCATGAATCACATGTTATTTATTTATTTTTTGTATAAAAGCATTACTTTCTGCATGTTAACCAGTGCATCACACTTTATATATATATATATTTTTCATATTTTTACTGCATGGAAATCTGCATAACGACCGTGCAAGATTCACATCTTACATAGACCTCCCACATTGTCCCAGGTTGTTGTTTTTTTTTAGTTATTTCTCTCAATGAGAACCATTTTATTCTTCCTTAAAGACACAAATAAATCATCAGTCATTTATGTGGATCCACTTTCCTCCGTCCTGATGTCCCTGGTGGGGCCGGAGTCTGTTGTTCTCACCTGAGCGTGTAGCGTGCGGTTATTTTTGTTGAGCAGGTGTAGCGCTGGAGTCTGTGATGGATGCTGTGTGGCGGTCACTGTGCTCTAACCTGCCTCTGTTTGTCTTTCTGAGTCATAGCAGCGCAGACGTGGATGCATGTGTACATTTACAGGCTTCTATATTTATTCTGTTCCTATTTTCAGTTCATCGGCTCTTATGGATGAGGCAGGTAAACCACTGTTATTCATTAGAGCCAACACTTCTTTTGTGCTCTACCCCATAATACAGTGAGAATTGTTTCAAGCTAGACAAAGAAAACATTTTAAGGTATAGTGTGTATTTTTTTACTTTTATTTAAATATTGTTAAATAAGCTATTTTCTCTGAGAAGTGTAAACGCTGTGGCTTTGATGCGCTTTCAAAGCGTCGCTTTGTTTGTTTCAGATTTCTGACCAGCCAAACACAGCAACACTTCCTCAACCAATAGCGCGAGTTTAGAGCGGGATAATCTTTTTTTTTCTCTAGCCAGTGGCAGATGGGGGGAGGGTTCAGGAAACTGAACGTTTGAATGTTTAATACCGAAGTTTCGCCTTTAACTAAAAGATCAATACAAACATTCAAAACCCTGTCTGTCTTTTTTTATGTGTGTTTAAAAAAACTGATTGATGTCATCAATCATGGTTTATATTGTTTAAATTGTTTTTTTTTATGACAAAAATGATAAATATTAAGAATAAACCTTCCCTTCCCTGTTGTACTTAGTTTTGTTATTGTTAATTAAAATATATTTTTTGATTTGTTATTGAAATAAAGCTGAAATAAAAATGTAATATCAATGTTACATTAAAAAGTATATATTAGTGGTGGGCATAGATTATTTTTTTTAATCTAGATTAATCTCACCGTGATCTTGAAATTAATCTAGATTAAAATGGCTCATTCTAATTCTTTCGAAGGCATTCAGAATATGTGTGTTACCCAAATAAAATTGACAAACAGTAAGTCTTTGAGAAGGGGTTTATCAAGCCAGGTAATGCATTAGAAAAGGGGCTCATCTCCTGTTTCCAAAATGCATCACAAAGTGCTTGAAAAAGCTGTAAACTAATTCCACATTGCACAAGGTGCAAACAACCTTACGCCCGTTTCACACATACTCCGTCTGCAGTGCGTATGCATTGCATATATTTTTACGCACCCATGTTAACGGATTCCAGTTGCGTTCCAGGAGCGTTGCGTCTGCAGCAGTGCAGCGATCGTTTACGTACCGAGTAGCGAACTGTAAACGCGTCCTGTGTGAAAGCACATCGAGTCTGTGCTGCACCACATACGTAACGCACATGGACTGCATACGCACTGCAGACGGAGTATGTGTGAAACAGGCGTGAGCAGCGCCATAGCTGGGGTCAGCGGGGACCCGTGAAGGTTGTAACAGTGGGCCCTGTTTGAAATTGTTTAATTTGTATGTTCGTTTATTTTTATTTATTTGTGCTATTTACACAATGTTTAAATTTTTTTCAAGTTTGTATGTGTCAAGGTACAGAAACCAAATAATTAAATGTAAAATAGCACTGGATAGTCTTCAATGTAAAAATGAAATATACAATGAGACCTACATTTATTCAGACACCTTCAACATTTCTCATATTATTACAGTTTTGCTATATATATCAAAAATGATATCTGGTGTCTGAATAATTTTTGGTTTGACTGTTAAAACTACAAAGTAATTCAGTCAAGAGCAGTGAGTGATTTTCATTTTCATTTTTTTGGATTAACATTACAGCAGCCAGTAGCTAAATTAGGCGCGGTCACTTTAAGAGACGATGAACGCATCCCATTTTTTCCTCAACTGTTTCCTTTCACTTAAGAAATAACTGACAGTTTTTTCGAGCATAATTTTCAAGGTGGATATTTTGACATATTTTGTATGTATTTGTTGGCACAAGAGCAAAAATAAGCAAATTTGATGTTCAAGTGTTTTGAGACGCCTCTCTCTGCGTGAGCCCTGAACACCAGAACACCGCGAGTACTGAATTGGGCTCTTTCACATCTTTTTGTTTGTTCAAACTGCGATTTTGTATTTGTTCGTTCAGGTGCAGGAGGGACTTCGAGGAGAACTTCGCAGAAGAGAGCTCGGTTCAGTGTCTGTGTCCGTGATACGCGGCTCTCGATCTCTCCGCACCGAACACAGCGCGCGAGTAACCAGCTACTCTGTACAGCTTTTCCGCGTCTTGTGTTTGGATGCTTTAATGTTTAAATCGACAAGCGGTAAGGCTTAAAAACACATGAAAAAGATAAGCTTTCGTGACTATGTGCAGCAGTGGCCCGTCAACTGTCCTGAGCATCTTTTTAGGCTGGCCTCAGTCAGTCGGTTTTATAAAATATCAAGGTGAAAGTCATCATAGCTTGCTTAGTATAGACCCAGCTCCCAACCCAACTTTGAGAATTGATTAAAGGCGATATTTTTTTTTATCGCCCGATAAGAGTCTCACGTTAACGCAGCACGTTAATGCCGATAAAGGCCCACCACTAATATATATATATATATGTATATATTTGTGTGTGTATATATATATGTGTATATATATATGTATATATAAAATAAAAGCTAATTAAATACTATCAAAGTATATAAATACTGTACTAATACTAAAATAAGACTGGTTGTACAAAAGATGATAATAATAATAATAATTAGGGCTGCTCCGATCACGATCGGACGATCGTTATGCGCATCTCCTCAGTAAAGCCGGTTCTCTAATCAGCGGTAAATTCCATCAGGATGCTTGATTTCACATAGAGCTGCTGTTACTACACGGAGCCATTGTTAACTGAGAAGATGCGCAAATCCACGTTCATTTTCAGCGTTTATTTGCACATCTTCTCAGTTAACAACTGACGAGATGCGCATTAACGATGGGCTGATCGTGATCGGAGCAGCCCTAATAATAATAATAATAATAATAATAATCATTCTTTTTTTTAACAATACTTCAAAACATTTGACCCCCCCACACTACTTAATTAATTTTCAATTTTCAATAATCAAGTGGTTTCTGTTTTTCCCAAGTAATACTATTCTCAGCATTATATCACGTAGAAATGTAACGTGGGTTGAAAAATCTGGTCTAAACCAAGACACATTTTGTCCCCCTCTAAGAGCTCACTGTGAACTCATATCCTTGTTTTGTTTTGCAGAAATCTCAGTGTCAGAACAGGAAATGGAGTGCATAAGGTGGCACAGGGGATGAATAACAAGCCGTACTGACGGGAAATCTTCAGTTTTATGTGCCTTGATAAATGCCATGCCCGCTATGAATTTCCAGTTTAATTGAATTTTGATGGCTGTACGACTGTGTTTCTGTGGCCTCTATCCAGGGTCGTGTCGCTGGGTGTCTTTCTCTCAGCTTAAGGTAGAAAGCGAATTAATTCCGTGGGTTTTCCTTCTTTAGATAAAGCGTGAAGTAGATGGTTTGCGGTGATCTTGGTAGACTGAGGCAAATTTGTTCTGCATAACTGCAAATAAATTGATTCAGACCTCTATATTAAGCACCCTTGTGCATCAAATGAACAGCAAATCTGACTTGCATATTTGCATATTTTAACAGTAAATTATATATAGCCCCACCCTCTTTGAAATATCATTGGTCCAAAATCTTTGCATAACTGAACATTTAGCATGAATTATATTCTGATTGGCCGCTGTGGTGTCATGATGTGTGTAGCACTTTTGAATGAACCAAAGATAATATGAAAGGTTGTTTCATTTGTTAATGAACAAATTAAGCACATTTATCAAATATTTCGAAAATGTAGTTTTTGTATGAAATATAATTTATTTGCTTAAATACCTATCTAACAATTGAAAATGTTCATATTTTTAGGTTACCTTGTTTTTACAATCTAGGAAAAGAATGTTTGAAACTTTCCCACAATTACATAAGCACAAGAACAAGACAAAAACTTTAGGTTCTTCCTTTAATTTTAGTTGCTCTTGAATCCGTTGTGTGCCTGTGGAGCCTGTTATTAATATTGAGTGTCAGAGGAAATAGAATCTGAGGCTTTTAATGTGCATTTCATGTCCGTTTTTGATGAATCTGTTTATCGGCTCTGTAATGAACACCAGGTATGGTTGGTTAGTCAAATTATTAAGCATTATTAACCTTGGATGAAATTCACAAAGCATGGAAAAAACTGATGTAACATGCAAGAAAATTACAACTGGGGATAAAAGGTTCGATAATGATAACGATCTCAATACCACCCGGGTGAATGGCCAGAATGCATATATATGTTTAAGGCCTTTTACTGGCTTTTAAAGGAGGGAGGCTTTTTAAAAGGGTCAGGAGGGCCTGAATGTGAACTCAAGTGGTTTATGGATCTCTTCGCTTTTACTATTTTTCCAAGAGCGGAGATATTAAAGTTGCATGACGACTCTTTGCTCTCTCTTTAACAATGGCAGGGATGGAATTAACGGTGCTCCTGTTTGGATTCCCGGCTATCGGGGGCCAGGCCGGGAGGCTGGTGAGAGGGGTTGCCATTAGGGCGGTGTGACCATTGCAAACCTGTGGCAATGATGAAAAATGACGTTGGGATTTAGGCGAGGCCACTTGGGGGTCAAAGACGGGTTACGTGAAGGAAGGGCGGCAAAGGGCAGCGTGGGGCAAAAGCAGCGGGGGTAATAGAACGGCGTGGGGCTGGTCAGGTGGAACTCTGCTCCTCAGACTGCTGTAATTACAGGCCATACATTTCACTTTGGGCCTTGACAACATCTCCCCCAATCCCAAATGAAGATGGGGGTTATTAATGGTCGAAATTAAGGCTCCCTGCACACTGACGGAAGCACCACACTCCGTTTTAACGCCTAAATATATGTTTCACCTCACCTGCTGCTCTCTGGCTCCGCCCCTTAGATGTGTCATGACCATATATGGTCACTAGGCCTGCCATTGGTCAGATAACCTGGTAGCTCCGCCCAAACTCCCAAATATGTTGAGCCAGAAGTCAGCAAGTCGGATCAGACAAATCACTCAGCAATGCTTCGATGGCACGATAAGTGTCTTCAAGAAGTGGTATTTGGAAATAACATTAGCTAAATTGGAATTTGGTAACCTACTTTAGCACCACTGTGCAATATATTCACAAATATGTGCGTTCCCTGCCAGGCCATGTCTTTCGCTGTTTTTTAATTCATTAGGATCTAGTACAGTACTTGGTGCGTGTTCCTGACTTTTGGAGCTGTGGTGCTCATGTGGATGATTCAGATTCGAGTCCAGTCTGCAACATCTTCCAATTCCATTTCTCTGTCTCTTTCTGGAGGCTGTGCCTTCTGGAGTTTGCATTGGTCAGCTGCATATTTAATTGTAGCAGCATCATTTTAGAAAGTAAGCATTATATTGAAAAAAAATAATTACAACATTTGCCTCACAAGGAATAACAGTTAAATTCAATTCAACTCAAGTATATTTGTTGCAAAGCAACTTTAAAGAAAATTAAGTTTCTACAATATTTAGTAGAAGTTTATAAGTGGTGATCAGTTTATGTGCAAATGACAGGAATTTTCAGAAAAAAATTATACAAGACATAGTCAACCAGACGATGAACACTAACAGCAATTATAATGTGATTGCATAGTAAGTAGCAATATTTGTTAGTTCTGTTGTTGATTCAGGGTTAGCATCATCTGAGGTCCTCTGAGGGTCAGCATCATCTCTTCTCAGGTGTTCTGGATCCAGACTGGAGCTTGTGTAAATCCTAGTTACATCCCGTGGCAAAACAGAGAAACAAATAGAGACATTATTAGCGTAGCTGCTGTTCCAACAAAGTAAAATTAATTAGTTTAACCCAAGCTAAAGAATAAGAATGCTCATTTGATCAGATATAACTGCAGTCACAAATTATGAGATGCATTGTAACGTGGTATAAGGCTAGTTAGGTACGCAGGAGCTAAACCATTAAGGGCCTTATAGGTAAGTAATAATAATTTGTAACTGATACAGAACTTAATAGGTAGCCAGTGCAGAGACTGTAAAATTGGGGTAATATGATCATATTTTCTTGACCTGGTAAGGACTCTAGCTGCTGCATTTTGGACGACCTGTAGCTTGTTTATTGACGAAGCAGGACAACCACCTAGAAGTGCATTACAATAGTCCAGTCTAGAGGTCATGAAAGCATGAACTAGCTTTTCTGCATCAGAAACAGGTAACATATTAGCTTGGCTAGCTTGGCAATGTTTCTAAGATGGAAGAATGCTCTTGTAACATGGGAAATATTGTTGTCATTGGAAATATAGACAAGTTGCTGTCTAATATAACACCCAGATTTTTGACTGTAGAGGAAGTAACAGTGCATCAGTCTAGTTGCAAATTGTAGTCTACTAGATTCTGTGTACTGTTTTTTTGGTCCAATATGTAATATCTCTGTCTTATCCGAATTTAATTGGAGAAAAATTATTGGTTGAGTATATATAGTTGAGTATCATCAGCATAACAGTGGAAACTAATCCCGTATTTTCTAATAATGTACCAAGGGGCAACATGTATATTGAAAATAGAAGGGGACCTAGGACGGATCCTGAGGCACAGATAGCAGGAAGCGATCAGCCGTTGGTGTTCTGGCGCACAAATAAGAGCCCCTTTCCTGCGCGCACTAATGCTGCGCGAGCATACTGTATCTGTTCGCGTCCTGAACGCGCGTAGACCGTGAAGAGATGTTCAGCTCTACTTCTCATGTGTTGGATGAGAAACTAAACAAACTAAACTGTGACAAAACTGAAATGTTTTTTTTTTTTGTAAATTAGAACTTGCACACACGTTTGAAAAGCTAGAAGTAAGCGTCAATTCTGCATTAGGATGATTATTTTTATTTTATCTTAAGATTACATACACTTAATTTGATTTAAAAATCACCTGCTGTGTAGCACACTGAAAAAAAGTGTTTCATGGATCCAATTCACTGGTAAAGACCTTACCTTAAACCAAATTTAAAAACTAAAACACATACTGAATGCTGATTAAGAAACCTCTTATTGAATGTGTGTTGATTGTGGTGTTTGGATTGTAGAACAATGCAGTTGTTGCCTTTAATTACACATGGTTACAGTTAATCTTTTAATTTAAGGCCAGTTCTATGTAGTTTCAACCTAATTCAAAAACATAAGCTAAATGCTGATGTCTGTACCATCTGTGTCTGTATTGAATGTAGGCTACATTCTGTGCAGTTACGGTTATTGTTTTCAATAGCCAAAAGCCAGTTTGGCCTATTAAATACCAAATAAACATCTTCTTTATGCACACTTTCCTTCTTTCTTGTCTGTTGCTTAAAGATCAAAACGGTATTGGAATCGGCCAGTTTGCTCGTAAAAAATCGGTATCGGAATCGGCCATGAAAAATCGTGATCGTGCACCCCACTATAATTTGCCAGTTCACTGGGATCTAATTGTAGTTTCTTAATGAGAGGCTTAATTACCACCAGTTTGAATTGTTTTGGGACATGACCTAAAGATAATGACGAGTTAATGTTGAGAAGCGGTTCCTCTGCTAAAGGTAAGAACTCTTTCAATAATTTAGTGGGTACAGGATCTAATAAACATGTTGAAGTGAAGTGAAGTGAAGTGACATTCGGCCAAGTATGGTGACCCACACTCAGAATTTGTGCTCTGCATTTAACCCATCCGAAGTGCACAGAGCAGTGAACACACACACACACTGTGAGCACACACCCAGAGCAGTGGGCAGCCATTAATGATGCAGCGCCCGGGGAGCAGTTGGGGGTTCGATGCCTTGCTCAAGGGCACCTCAGTCGGGGTATTGAAGGTGTAGAGAGAACTGTACATGCACTCCCCCCACCCACAATTCCTGCCAGCCCGGGACTCGAACTCACAACCTTTCGATTGGGAGTCCGACTCTCTAACCATTAGGCCACGACTTCCCATGTTGTTGGTTTAGATGCAGTGATAAGTTTATTTAGCTCTGCCTGTCCTATAGTTGTAAAGCACTGCAGTTTATCTTTGGGTGTGATGGATGAAACTGAAGTATTAGACGCTGTAGAATCTACATTTGTTATTGTATTTCTGATGTAATCTATTTTATCAATGAAGAAATTCATAAAGTCATTACTTTATTATGTAATTACCGAAATTGCCAACATTTTTGTCGCATATGCTCCTGAAATTTAATCTGTGCGACTTAAAAATATATTTGGGAGTAACGTTATATGCGCGGAGCATATAAGCATATCTGTCCACTAATGACTCGTCCGATTTGCAAACTAATGACTCCTTTGAACCGATTCACTTTAATGAATGCTTAAATCTGATCTGGGTCGAGTTTCCCGATAACAATGTATCTTAGCTCTGAAGAGCGCTCTCAACGTGCAAGGTTATAAACGCTCGCCGCAATTCCACACGCTTTTCCCAAAAACTTTACTTGACATGAACGTGTTCTACGTGCTACTAAAGAGTCGCTGTCCATTCGCGAAATTCGTGCTGAAATATAACCTATGGAATCGTATTCTGAACGTTCAACCTAATAATCGTCTTCTGTTGTGAATTAGCAATCATAGAAGTCTATAATAAAGCACTGACAAAATGGCTGAACAAAAACACAAGAAAAGATACCTTTCAAAAATATAGAGGCAAATAAAGATGTTATTTTTAATAGATGTAAAGGACACCATAGTAATAAGGAAAAACAAAACATCTGGGAGGACAAGAAATGCCCAATAAATGGCTAGTTTTTATGCACGTCAGCAGCAAGTTATTGACAGATTTTTTGGATTTCATCCCTATTTTGCCCAGTCTTTGAAGCATATTTCCCACATTACTTCTTTTATGATTTTTTTTTTCAATCATTTAATTTAGATGTGTATTTAAATTTTTCTACCCTTTTTTATTAATTTATAAATTCATTTAAACAAAAAAACAAGTACAATATTTTTTATTAATTTATTATTATACTATATAAATGATGTCACTGTGTGCGTGTAGTGGGGGGAGGGTAAGTGCACCGTATAGTTTCCTGCTTTTTTGTCCTTTGTTGATCACACCTATGATCCTTAAATATAGCCACTGTGCTTAATAAAAACCTTGGATTGTTTTGGTTATTTTCAATGAGTTTGTGGATATGCTCTGCCCTAGCAGTTTTTAGAGTCTGTCTATAGCTGGTCATACTGTTTTTCTACGCAATTCTAAAAACTTCCAAGTTAGTTTTTCTCCATTTGCTCTCAAGACTACGAGTTTCTTTCTTGAGAGAGTGAGTAACATTCAATATTATAATGGTTACTTTTCTGAAATATGACAACAAATGTGATTTCTGGAGGGCACAGCTTTCAAAATGAGACATGGCTACACTTTCCAACATTTTCTTGCCCTCTCGTTGTAATTGTGTAGCAGTCGTGTCATCAAATGAAAAAAATAAATGAAAGACTTTTGCTGAACACTTCCCCGATCTGCCATTGGTCAGATAAACTGGTGCCCCGCCTCAAACCCACAAATATGTTGAGCCAGAAATTGTCAAGTCAAATCTATCAAACAAACAGAGCAATGCTTTGATTGAACCGTAGTCATTCTTTAAAAAGTGGTATTGGAAATAACGTGACTTTCTCCCTCTTTTTTCTGTTCACAACAATTTGATATGCATTATGCTCTGTAAATCTGTCTATTTAAGCAGAAAAATCCATAAAGCAACAATAGAGGACATAAGTGATGAAATAGAAAATCAACGATAATCATGTGGGCAAATTAGAGTGTTAATCTGTCCGCTCTTTGTGTTTATCTTGGATCATTGCTCCTATCTTGGAAAGTGCACATGTCTACTAGAGACCAGGATGTGACCTGCAGAAGAACAAAACAATAAAACCATCAACTGACCCAAAGGTCATCTCTGGAACGTCCCGTCTTCATGGCATCCCCACAATGTGTTATGCTCCGAAGTGTGATCCTTAAGGTTAGAGGGTTTGTGCAGATCTCAGACCCCCAGTTTGAGGAATAGAATGCTTGCCTAAGCAAGCCTCAGTGAAACTCAAAGGCAGCGATCATTTAATGACTGACAGCCATCTTTCAATGCAATGTCAGACTAATTCAGATGGATTTCTCCCCCGAAGTGTCGGGGTCTCTCTGCCACTCTTTGATGAACAAGCAGAGCCATTACGTCCACATTAATATCAAGCCCCTCTTATTTTCCATAAGTAATACACGGCGGGTCGCTGTTGTCATTAAACATGTTCTAATTTGTTCTCTATTACGAAAAACAACAGTGCTGATTAATTCACACTTCAAGCTGAACAACCGCCACAATCGCTACAAGGTGATTGCGAGCTGCTCTTTTGATCAACGCTAATGTGACACTTTTTTCATTAATTCAGCAATGAAAGCAGAGTGCTTAATTGTCATATTATGGATTTGCTAGTAAATCTGTATTTTGTTTGGTGGTTTGCTGGCAGGAAAAAAACATTTAAATTCTCACATGTCTTGTTTGTATTTTGGTGACTGTTTCTCGGGAAGGAAGCCCCTTGTGCAGATACACACCGCGTTCTCCATTACTCCTAATAAAGTGTCATAAAATTGAATTCCATGCTTGGTTTGTCAGAGAGGAGTTCTTATCCTACTCCAATTTTGAGTTTTAATGGGTAATACTCCTTAGCTCTCTCCTCACAATTAGGCTCCCTAGTTACCTTCTAATGAAAATCAGATTAAAACATAATCTAATTAAAGTTCATTTTAATCCACGATATCGTCCTGACTGTCTGTGGCCCAGAATCACGCCAGCACACTGTCAAACTCGGTTAGTTTGCATAGAAGAGGAAGGCCAGACTATCAATCAAGAGTATTTACATATGTATGTGTGTTGGGGAACTCGTATGAAGTGAATTTCCAATGGCATTTCCTGGGTGAATCATCTAAGCAAAACATACCTGGGTCACATTCCACTTCAAAATCAGAAGAATTTTATTTTATTTTTTAATTATAATTTCCATGATGAAAATAAAGCTTATTTTTAGTAGCATTAAGATTTTTTTTTGTAATACAATATTTAAGCACATTTTCACCTTAGCTTATGTTTTTGTTCTTTTGAGTATTTCTTTTTTATTTAATTTTTTTTATATTCAGTTGATTGATTTATTCCCAATTCTTGTTATTCTTGTAAATAACATGTACTGTCATGATGTATTAATGCTCCACAATGTTACTGCAAAATGTAAAATGTATTTTTTTATGTATTATAAAAGCATGCAAATCAAATTTAACAAGACAAAGCAACTCACAGTAAAGAATTCACTGACACCGTTTCCTTAATAAATAAATCGCATAACTACTAATATTAACTGTAATGCATGAAAATTATCACATGTAATATTTTTATATTTTATGTATATTTAATACATGGGAGAAAAGAAAATATGTATGACACAATAGAAAAAATATAAAATAAATCAGGTCCTAATAATGGTTCTAAAATTAGGCTTTTTTTTCAGCAAAAGATGATTTCGTAATTATTTATTTTAAATGTGGAGTTAAATAAGATTCTGAAATTTTCAGGCATTGTGAGGTTCACACTCTTTTAAATAGAAAAGGGCCAGAATCATTTAAAAAAATAATTGTTGGATAAGTTTTGGTCTTTGGGAATGAATGGGACAGACCTCCCATCATGAGTGAACTTCAAGGGAAAAAGTGAAGCGAAAAAAAAAACTCTGACGTGCGTGCAAGCGTCACTCACAATCAGTGACAGCTGTCAACTTTCAGATTCACTGATGTCCATAATTCCCAGCATTGGAGAGGGTTCACAGAGCGATGGAGTCATGCCTCTCTGTTTGAGCCGTGTTGCCCTGTCAAGTCTTTTCTGAGCCATGACAGTGTAATATGTTTTACAAGCAGAATGGCCAAGGGTTATTTCACAGTCAGAGAGAGCAGGCAGGCCAGCCAGTAAAGCCGAGTTCAGACTGCATGATTTTCAAAGTAGTCGGGTCACTGTTCTTTTCACACTGCATGACTATCTTAGCCAGCATTCAGTCGCTGCTGTGTTCACACTGCACGATGGATCGGCAACACAAGGTTTCACACTGCATGACTTTACAATAGGAAGAATTGCCAACAAATCTGTCTGGCACGCAAAATACGTTTCACAACCAAACACAGGCGATATGTGACAAGGAAACAACGCGATATCACGAGTGCAAGACCGTAGTTCTCACGTGAGACTGGAATTATTATAAAAAATGGTAACCCGCAAGAAGCTTGCAATACGAATTGCCTGTGCGCCGATTTGCAGCGAAAACCAGAAAAAGACAAGAAGCCATGGTTGCTGATATTGTGTTCTGCTCTGTATCTTGCTCTCTCATTGGCTGTCGGTCATCGCCAATGTAGTTTTCAGTTACAACACTTTTCACACAGCATGATTTTGAAACGCTGACAGGTCCAGATATTTAGCATGCCAAATATCTTGCCTGTGATTTCGGGCATTTATCGGCGATTTCTCAAAACCTGTCGGCCAGCCAAAAACTGGGCTAAAATCGTGCAGTCTGAACTCGGCTTAAAGCGCCGCTGCACGGAAAACAGCCATGCGGCGACGCAGCACATTTAGTCTACTTGCTGGCTGCTGCCACATTTAGACAAACATCTGAGATCCCGAGTGTCAAGGAAAAAGTGCAAAGGCCAATTTATTTTTGTCTTTGTGTCTGGTTTACATTAATAGGAGATTACGACAAAAGTAGCTTGCAAAGAGAGAACATATCTGTTAGCGTTTTTAGACAGTTTGCTGTAATTAAACTCCGGCTTTAATGAGCAAATGCGGTCAGCAGAAAGACAAACATGCATCTGAGGATTATGGGTTAAAAAAAAAGCCACAAAGCTCAAATGTCCTGCAAACAGGACAGCAGTTTCTTCACCCTGGTGTTGTGGGACACTGCAAATGTAGAGGTTTGACCTTTGTGTCCTTCGTATGATGGCAAGATAGACCGTTCGCCCCATCTAAAATTCTCTCAGATTTTTTAAAAACTTGATTATTAATGTCGGACCTGCAAACTTGAGCCATCGTTGAACTTACGGCTTTTTCTTGCACTATCTATTCTAAGACACATGTACCTTTATGACTGGTGGCCACTCCGGGTAATAAAGTGCTGATGCCAGCTTAAAAGAAACTTTAAACACACTTGGTGTAATCAAAGGCACAATGCAAAACGGCAGGTCAGCAAAACCAGCCAAAACAATACCCCAAGTCCCCCCTAAATATAACCTTTTTCGGGGAAGAAAATGTTTTGTTTCTGCCTTCCCATGCCTTGTATATTTAGATCATTGTTTCTTGCTTTCGGGTTTGATTGACCCATTTAGGGTGGTGATTTTGAAAATAATTTGAGAAACTAATGTGAGACAACCATCAGAGCAATTTCTAAATGAGGCCAAAATATCTTGAACGCTCTATGATGGAGTTGTCTTCTCACATTAGCTTTGAAGTGCTTCAAGATCATGGGTTTTGCGAGGAAGTTGATATTTTAAAGACTTTAGCCCATCTTTAGTGGTTAGTGTTTTTTTCTCTCTGTTTTCCAGTACAAACAAAAAAATTATATCAAGACCTGTTTTCAGAGAGTATATTTTTATTTAACCCTATATTTTTTTTTCATTCAAAATATAAATCTAAGTAAAAACTAAACCTAATTCAAGTTACAGTATATTTTTTGATAATAAGTCATAATCTTACACTGTTTTGTTTTTCAGGTAAATTAATTTTATAATGGATATTTAAAAAAAAAAAAAATTTAACTGGGAAAAGACAGATTTATAAAATTATTTTAGCAGTGTAAATGTCTTTTCAATGGTCATTTTTGTTTTCTGTCATAGAGGTGCCTCAAGGTGTTGTCTTGGGTCTGGTTTCATTTCATTATCACCACTGATGCTATTGGAGTTTCTGTGCTTTAATTTGATAATTTTTATCACTTGAAAAATGCAAATAACAGCAAGAGCAGTGCAAAGTGATCAGAGTCAAGCGACTTATAGCAATCATTTTATTTCTCTTTTCCACAATCCCTTTTCTGCCTACCCACACCCTATCTGCAGGTTTTGAGACCGCCCGATCTTTCGCTCTTCATGGTGCTCATGTGATCTTAGCGTGCCGAAACCAAAGTCGTGGCATTAAAGCAGTGAGTCTGATCACAGAAGAATGGGTGAGTAAGAACACACACACACACACACACACACACACACACACACACACACACACACACACACACACACACACACACTGACTTCATCCTGTGTGACCTTTACATTTTCATAAATCATGTTTTGTGTAGCTGGCATCTCTGCCTTCTCATGAGTCACACAATTAGGTACAGCTTTAAGTCATTAGCACTCTTCCAAAACCTAGTGGGATGCCTTACTGTCTGCATCTTACAAAGTCAGCTGCCTTCTGAAATTTTATTCAAAGTTAGTAACTGTTTGCATTCCACATTAAAAGCACTGCTCACAAATAGCGCACTTAAGACTTGACTAACAATAAGTTCTGATATTAGCATGTTGCTACTTTAATGCTGTAATACTGCAAACATCAAGTAAAATAGTGCATTTTAATTTGATTAAATGATTTTAAGTGTAGTTTCATTTGAGTGCAAAGATGATAACTATAACGATAACAATAAAGTTTTAATAATCTTTCTTATTCTATGGGAATAGGGAAGTCTACACCACAACTATATCAATAACCAAACAGAAGATCAAAACGTATGGGTATACAATAGACATTTTTGTTCTCTGTCATAGAGGTGCCTCAAGGCGTTGTCTTGGGTCTGGTTTCATTTCAATATCATTACTAAAGTTACTGAAGTGTATTTGGCCTAATTTTGTCATTTTAATCACTTGAAAAGGAACTTGATTGAGTATTAAAACGATTAAGTTTTAATAATCATTCAAATCGTGTGAGAATAGGGAAGTTCAGACTTCAACTCTAACGATAACAGCACAGAAGAACGATATCACTGGAGTGACTCTCATTTTTTTATTTTTTTTCAGCTTATGAAAAATAAATAAATAAATAAAACTAGAATCCACCCAAATTTAAAGTGGCAGATGACAAAAACTTGGTGTGGGTGTTAATATAGTTATAATTATTTATAGGTCTTGATCTTAGTGTGAATGGGTCTTATCATTAGTGTCTCATTTGTTAATGCTGCAATAACTTAAGAACATGTTCAGTGGAATTGCACTTGGCAAACAAGGTTTTTTTTTTTCTAAAATATGTGTCTGGCTATAATTGTCTGCTCTTTTATATCTAGAACTTTTGCTAAACATCCTTAATTTAGGTAAAAACATATTTTAGAAGACCTTTATTGTCTGAAATCAAACTTAAAATTTCAAACATATCCTAAACATCCTCTAGCTTTCAACTCCTCTTTTAATTTCTCACTTTTTTCAGTCGAAGTCTTCATAAATATTCATCTCGTCTTGAAGTTGTGTGGCAGGGTTTTTGCCCATGGCTCTGTGCTCGCAGCCCGAGATATCTCTCTGATATCCTCCATTATTAGCAGGATTGGGGGTGTGAGGGGCGCTGATAATTAACTTTGATTATTGCACTAATATTGTGGTGCTCTCGACACTTCCCTAGATTTATGAGTGTGAGAAAATAAACAAATGAAATGTAGGTGCTGGAGCAGAAAGAATAAGCTATTACGAGGTGCTGTAATTACAGCCATCCTGAGACTTGGAATTAGTTGATTAATTACAGGATGCCAATGGATTACAGGGGAATCTAAAGTGTTTTAAAGCAGTGGCGATATCTAATTGAACAAAGCCCCCTCTCGACGGCAGATAATTCCTCAGCTCCGACAGCTTCAAATCACGGCGTGTTTTAATAAATGTAGCAGCTCCGCTCGGAGGCATTTTACAAGCGCACCGCAACCCGCCAGCGGAGAAACAGTACGGAGACATCCACAGAATCCTTTAATAATCAGAGTTATTAAAGAACATTTAAATATTAACGCAAATTACCTGGCGAAAAAGCCGGACCATCTGATTAATGTTTACTGACACCTTGCTGGGATTTTAAATTTTACAAAACATTCTAATTTAATCCTCCAAATATGAGCCCTCACGACTCTTCTTGTGAGAAATGAGGAAAGTAATACCTGGAGATGGCTTGATCAGGTTAAGATTTTCAGATTCTGATTAAAAAAATATTGAATTTGATTTGAGTCCTAAATCGCAGGTGCTGCGGGATGAGTAATGAACCGCATGATATCAGAATTAATCTCATCGACGGGAAATGCATACTTACACCTCAGGAATGATATTAATAGATCCGGGGAAGGACGGGACAAGGAAATTAATCGTTAAAATGATGAATGCACTCTCCGTGCTTCCCACGCTCTCACGCCGAGGTTATTTTGATAAAGATGTATGTTTTGGACTCTACAGAATGAAGGGTCATCGCGTCTGCTTCCGAGGTCACTTGGAATGCCGTTCAGGCTTGGGGAGGAGCAAGGGAAGAATTAGTGTTGAAAATCAAGAGGGACAAATTTTGCAATGATCCTGTCCATAAAGTAATACGTGAAGACAATAAGTGATTGTTAAGGCATAGGTCAAAAATGCAGCAGCGCTGAAGGATCAAAACTTGGCTTCCCAAAAATTAATTAATTTAGTTTTTTACTCTTGTAATTTCACTCTTTTTCCCCTTTGCTGAAACAAACTCTGTCATTAAATTAAATAAATACATAAATACACATGCAAGAATTAAATAAAGTTTTCAGTATATCTAGTTTTAAGTCTATGCTGTATGGATCTGCATGCTTTGTACGATCAAAAATGGATTTATGGATTGGCACTGAATGCTTATGTAATTTCTATTTTTGCATTTCTTTACTAATTGTAGTAGTATCAATAATAATAATAATAATAATACAGATAATTTATATTTTTTACAACTACATTTATGAATGTTTATTGACTGTATAAATATTATTGCACTATTTATAAAAAAAACATTTTATGTATATATGAAGATCAGGAGAGAGCAACAAAATATAATATTTGTTTAATATATAGTTTAATTGTATATTAATGTAGGGGAAAAAACAATAGAATAATGTGGTAAATCAGAGATATGCATGTACTGACACGCTACACTTATCTAGTCCTTGGTTGTTGTTTTTTTTTTACTATTTTGCAAGTGTTGTGACATTGGCCCCTTGTGATACCCGGCTCCATCTGCTGATGTCATTTCCTGCTCTGAAACATTGCTGATTGTCCTAAGAGAAACAATGGTTTATTTATAGAGAGGGTCAGGTTGCTCTGCAGATCTGTGTTCATGTGAACAAGCTCGCTAATCACTCTGTAAATGCCTTCATCTTCCCATCTTAGAGAATAGCGCGGAGTCATGCTGAATCAGCTTTCTGCTCCTCGCACGCGCTTCTCCTCGTTTGCTTTAACCCCTCGGCCGGGAACCCATCCATCTCCGCTTCCCAGATCCTCCGGGCTTATCTGTGGACAGAGGTGTTGAGGGTCATCCAAGCATCATTTGAAGGTCAAAGCAAGTTGTGAGGGCAGGGGGAAGTGCAAGGCCACTGTGTTCAGGGTCACCGGATCAGGTTCTTCACCACTCATTGTGGTGTGCTGTTGATAAAGAGCTTGTGCATGTTCTTCAGCAGTCTGAGTTCAGATTCTTAGGACAATTAAGGAAGGCTGAATATTCGTGTTATGAATGTATTTTACAATAAGAAGCACACTGGTGGTGTTTATGGGGTTGAGCAGGTGAAGGTTTCTAGTGTGCAGTTGGGCCACAGTAAAGGCTGACAGGAATTAAACCGCAGATGTGCAAATAAAAACAGCCCTGCTTGCTCGTACAGTTCTGTCGACTTAGTGTGCGCTTTTCATTCATTCACTGATCAGACCGTGTCTTCTGCATTTCAGAGTATGTAAAAATTAATATTTAAAAATATAGCGACTGCACAAAAATTATCTTAAAATAAAGAAGTTTCCTAAGTTCAATTCTTAGAAAAAAACTCAAAGGCCATATGTTTGTGCTGCAGATTACCATAGTAATAAATGCACACACTATTGTTATTTTTTACATGAAAAAAAATTAAACTAAAATGGGCTGGGTTTGCAGAAATCTTCTGAAAAAGAAGTTATGAAGTTTCTTAAGATAAATTCATAGAATTTGCTAAGAATGTTTCTAGTTAAGATGTTCTCAAATGTTTTTTGAAGAGCGTATTTTATTCTCTCTCTCTCTCCCTCTCTCTGTCTCTCTCTCTCTCTCTCTCTCTCTCTCTCTCTCTCTCTCTTCAGAAGATAGTGTTTTCTGATTGTTTGGCAGTTCTTGTCCAGGACTTGCAGGTCAACACAAGAAACGCTGTGTTTTTGTGCTACAGATTACCATAATTTTAATAAATGCGCACACTATTATTTATTTCGATAAAAAAATATAGGGCCGGCTTCACAAAAATCTTCTTTAGAAAGAGGTCTGTTTATGCATTAAGATTCTAAGAAGTTTTTATGAATGTTCATAAGTTTAATTCTTGAAAAACTAAGATGTTCTCAATTATTATTATTTATTTTTTCTTAAGAAGAAAATGACTGGCTTTGTTGCTTTCTGATTGTATGGTGGCTCTCGATGAGGACTTGGTGTCAACGTGAAACACCTCAAAAGCTGTAGTTTTTGTCCTGTAGTTAGTACTTTTTTAGGTACTTTAGGTATCTTTAAAACCTATTGATTTTGCTTTGTCAAATGCATTGATGGCTACAATGTAAAAAAATAAATTCTGTAAAATTTACAGTAAAAAAACTGGAAGCTGTGGTTGCCAGAATTTTACCGTAAAAAATACGGTACCAACATTTTAGGTTTTACGAATTTACTTAAATGTACATTTCAATACTGTTATTTCTTTAACTGATACAACACTAATAAACTAATCTATGGAAGCACTTAAATCTGTTTTGCACTTTGTAAAACTGATAGTAAAGCTAAGAAGAAACAGTTATTTCAACAACAACAACAAAAAAAAACATCGAATGAGAAATGCAACACAGGGAATTCTGGGAACGTCAGTTTACAGTCATTCACTGAAAATTCTTCACTTTCCAAAACTGCCTTTTCCTCGTTAATTTTCACTTCCAAAAACTGTATATTACCGTAAAATTACATGTAAGTTTTTCACCGAACTTAGTCAACAAATTAATAGGGTTTTACTGTACATTTTTACAGTTTTTTTACTGTTAAATTCACTACCATTTTTTACAGTGTAATGATAAAAGTTGTGATGGCGTATATTCGAGTACTTGAGATTGTTGTGCTTATGGATCGAGTCCATGCTTAATTTTCTTGATTGTCTGTAAAATTCTGCTGATCTTTTGATTCATGATCCCAGGAGAGATGTTTAATAGAGCCCCGGGAGGGATTGTTTTCAGATCAAGGCCTGTCTAATGTCCGGCAGAATAACTTAACCACTTTTTCCCATTTAAGAGCATTAGCCACACTTTTTTTCTCTTTGTGTCAAAATGTTAATGAGGTACATTGTAATCTTGTTAATTGCCTACCTAGCTCCGTGTTAGCATGTGTTCATTGTTTTCGTGAAACCGAATTAACAATCGAGATGAAAATTAACCCACGGCGCGTCGGCTGAAGAGGAGCTGTGTTGTGTTGTTAGGGTGAGCTCTGGAACCAATTAGGGCTGGCCCTCCTCTCCGCTGAGGGCTGATGGGAGGAAAGCTCAACCTTGTAATGCGTAAAAAGCATATTAACATTAGGATGGATGGAAAGGTCTTTGTAATTAGATAACTGACCGTGTTTAGACTTCACGGCCTTCAGACGTTTTTCAGTAAATGCAGTCTGCTCCTGTCATGTTGGGCACTAGTACTGCATAAACAATAAGTAACTATTTTACTAACTTGACAACCTTTTTACATAAAACATTTTCACTTATTTGTAGCATTTACTTTGGTCCATTTGGACTTCATTCAAGGAATAGTTCACCCCAAAATGAAAATTTTCTGACCGTTTACTCACCCACAGCTCATCCAAGATGTACATGAGTTTGTTTCTCATAAGATTTGGAGAAATGTAGCACTACCATCACTTGCTGCAGTGAATGGGTGCCATCAGAATGAGAGTCCAAACAGCTGATAAAAACATTAATTGATGGACTGGAGTGGTGTGGATTATTGTGGTGTTTTTATCAGCTGTTTGGACTCTCATTCTGACGGCACCCATTCACTGCAGAGTGATGCAATGCTACATTTCTCCATATCTTTGCCCATGAAGAAAACAAACTCATCTATATCTTGGATGGCCTGAAGGCAAGAGTAAATTTTCAGCTAATTAAAATTTTTCTGTGATTTATTACTTTAACCGTGCCAGGTGGCTGATCATTGTATGCACTTCCATTGGTAGTTTACATCTTATTGAAAACAAATTATGCATTTTATTTATTCATTAAAATAGTTTTGACCTCATAATCCTTAAAAAGACTTTGATTGGCATATGCTGGATATCTGAAATCATGTAGTCTATTTAAACTCTGCCCCTTTCCAGTTAACAACCCACTAATAAAACCAAGTCCTGCCCCACGGTTTTCACTACTGATATTTTATAACAGTACAAAATATAAGGTGTTGCTACTTCCATTTTACTATACTTTTAAAGTGTATTGTTGTCACACTAAATGAGATGCTCACTTATTATGCTCGATACAGTAATTATTGCTTTGACTGGTGCTTAAGTGTTGCTTGACTGTAGTTTAACTACGCAAAATATAAGAAACTTGTAGCAGAGGAAACTACAAAGCTTCAAAAACACTGCTGTATATATAATATATCTTTTTGTAGTCCTGTTTGTGTCTTATTGCTTTGTAGTTTATTTGAAGAGCTGGAGAATAAACATTGTTTGTAAAAAATAATTCAGTATTTAGTCTGTTTTTTTGGGGTAAAGTGACAGAGGAAGTAAATAGCGTGGCTTTGAAGTGTTTAATAACTGAAAACAACATGGGATAAACAGATTGACCAAAGAAGTGTATTTATATCAACAGAATTGGCTGCACAAAGACTGATGCTTATTATGTTTAATTTCCCACTGCTTTGTGTATCCAAGTTATTTGCGAGATCTTGTAGTTTAGTCTTTTAGTCTTCCGTTTAACCTTTGATGATGTAACTGGAGGCTCTTGATCGCATAGCTCTGACTCAAGTATTGAACAGAATATAATTGAGGTCAAATTCATGCACCTCGCTTAAGTGGATCGTGCAAAACAACAGCTAATCCGCGGTAAGGTAACCAAAACAGTATCACACACTGATGTTTTTCTCAGCCGGGGTTGTTTTTATTTTCTTCTGCTTTCTCGGAGCTGGGTTTGTTTGGAGGAAGAGCCTGGGAGCATGTGTGTATTAACGTCCCGTGTCATGTCGATGAGCAGGGTTCGGGATGGTGGCCTTGATCATGGGTGAAGGCTGGTGGATTTAAAGAGGAAGTGACACGTCTGGAGTGCTGACCAGGAGTATTGCTCGGCACCCTTGGGCTGCTCTTTTGAGAAGGGCTCCTTGAACCTGTTGTGTATGTGCAAGAGTTTGTGTTTTAGGATAATATACTAGATATAATACACTTCCAGTCTAGTTTGTAGTAATTAAGATTTTTTAAAAATGTTTATGAAAGTCTCGTCTGCTCATCAAGACTGCATTTATTTGATAAAACAAAAAATGAAACAAACAAAAAACTGTAAAATTGTGACGGATTTTGTTTTTCAGGGTTCTTTTGATGAATAGAAAGCATTTATTGGAAATTGACTTTTTAAAAAAGATTCTAAATCTCTTTTGTGTCATTTATTGATCATTTTAATGCATTTCATTCATTCATTCATCCATTCTATCACATCTACACAAAAATGTATTTGATAATATTTATGGATAATAAGAAATTGAGCAGCAGATCATCATATTAGAATTAAAATGACGTGACACTGAAGACCTGAGTAATGATGCTGAAAATACAGCTGCGCATCACAGGAATCAATTACATTTTAACAGATATTCAGACATAAAGCAGTTATTTTAAATTCTAATAATATTTCATACTATTACTGTCTTTATTGTATTTTCAGTGAAATAAATGCAACCTTGGTGAGCAGAAGAGACCTCTTTGACATTGAATTTCTTTTTTGTTACTTTTTTGAAAATAACTTTTGACCTTTTAATTTGAGTAAAAGCTTTAAAAAGGTGGTTGAATCCAGACTGATTCAGTGTCTCAATACATTAATCCTGAAGCTGCTGTTCAACCGTGAAACACCGCTGTAGATCTGACTGCCACCTTATACAGTTTTAAAACATGACAAGACATACTGTACTTGTAAAAAATTATTTTACACGTGTCGCCTGGGATTTATATGTATTTGCATAAATTACAGACATTTTGTGTATATATTTTAAGTCTCTTAATTTATATTCGATTTCTGGTATTTCCTGTGATCGCTGTGTTGTCCTATGAATTAAATATTATGAAAAGCCAAAAAAAAAAAAGGTTAATATTAATGAGCATTTTTGTTTATTTATTTATTATCTATCTCAGAACATTGATTTGCAGCACAACAGATATATAATAAAAAGACAGAGGTTGATGGTAAAAATGTTGGTGGAAATATGAAAGTAAGGCCCCGGCCTCATTTTACAGCATGAACGCTCGTGTTTGTAATATACTCTGGGACTGAGCTTTACGGCTTCATTTGCTCAAGTGACTCACATGCATATTTAGCAGATTGTAAACATAGGGCCAGCGGAATGAGTAAAAAGCTCAATACATCACCCATCTTACAAGATAATCCAGTGATCATTACAATGGCATGGAGCAGGGCTGGAACTAGATTTAAAGCAGCTTGTATTTTCACAGACTCATGAATCAGCCAGATTAGGAGGAGGATTCATTTAAGAAGTGCTAGGCTCTCCATTTCATAAAAAAGAAGAAAATGTTATGAGAAAAACTAGAAATGTGATTTTCTATAAAAGAAACCCATCTGTATTTATAAACTGGTATTACATTTGCATGATTCAGGGTTTTAAAAATGTAATGTTTTGGCCACATATGTGGCATCATATTAGTGAATCACAGTGTTGTTTTGTTATTTTAAACTACAATTATTAAAAGCTTTAAAAAAATCATTAATTTAAAATATAATTGAAATATTAAATGGGAAAAAAATGCAATGGGAATTATAAATTTTGCCTTGGCAACTAACTGAACTAAATTATTAGTTAAATTTAATTAACTAATAATTAAATAAAAATAAAGCTAAATAGAAGTATTATAAGAAACTAATAAAATGATTAAAGCACATAACAATTACTCAAATTAAAAACTGAAAATATAAAATAAAAGCCACATTCATAATATTAATAAATACTATAATAGTATATAAACAATACCGAAAAAACATGCTTCAGATTTTTGTTTTGGCATAAATCTATTTCATACACTAATTCGATTGAAATCCCTTTTTAAAAAGTACTGTGATGCTACTGTGATTCATTGCTGGTATCAGATGATACTTTGGAGCATGATACATTATGTTTGTTCAAAGAATACCAAGGTAGTAGCTTGGTATTTGTTTCAAATACTATGATTTCCCGGTAGGACTGTTTCTCCCTGTCATTTTACCCTCCGTTTTCCCTGTACACTTACAAACTGCCGCAGCTCTGTGATAGTCTCGTTTTGTTCAGCTCTGGAGCCTAAACTCCTCCTAGCCTGGGCTGCTGGCGTAATCTGGCTTGCCCTTTCCACTCACTCTCACATAAAACAATATTAGCCTTTGGTCCCCTGCAGACCTCGGACACAATAACCACTTTCGTTTGGAGGAAAACACTCCCAAATACTCTTGACACCTTTGGGCCGTCCAGTGCACCATGGGTATATGGCTGGCTACAGGTCAGGGCAAAAGGAAAGTTTGTTTCTTTTCTTCCTTCCTCTGATCCCTTTTTTCCTCCTGCAACCTGGAGACAAAATGAGGGCTTAACCTGTAATGTTCTGTACAGGTCCCCTGGTGGCAGTTGAGCTTTTAGTGAGGGGAAATTACAGCGCTGCCAGGCTCTGCTACGCTCTGTGGACTGAGACCGAGTCTACTGCAGTCTGTCTGTGTTACATGGACATACAGTGAGCCATGAGAGGGGAGTACACAAATAAAACCTGTCGGATTTTACAAGAAATCCAAGTCATAATGCACAGGGAATATATTCCATATTCCATTTTGCTTTTAAACATGTAAAAGATCTCACAAAACTATAGTTATCTATGTAAAACGCAAGGAATAGGTTCAATTTTCGACACTTCGTCCCCTTGGAATTATAAGGTTCTATCTGCATTCCAACTAGTTTTGAGATTTTGAGCTTCAAAGTTTTTGCATTCCATTCGACTGTATAGATACAACTTTGTTGTTTATTTAAATAAAAAGTACCAAAATGTACAGAACATAAAAAAATCTATCACTTAATATAAATAAGTTGTCACTGAATAAGTATATGTGAATAACTCGATTTTGACAAAAATGTCAGAACCTTATAATTCCAAGGGGACGACTTGTAAATGGATGCTCCTCTACTTCACAAAAATGTATACTTGGTGGGAAACCTTGCCTGTAACCAGCCAAACCATGAGCTTTGGCCCTGATATAAAGCAGGCTAATTTGTCCTCACCCCTTGGCTCCAGCTCTGAAGAGCTACGAGGCCAATGGACGTGCATCTGCTTGGCTCTCATTAATTTTTTCACGGCCTGTGATTGATAGTTTGTGTTTATTCTCTGCTGGAGTCCTGCACGCTGAAAATGAGTCATTTTAAAGCATTACATATTCATACACTGGGCTAGCATAGTGCAGAGAAGGGAACTAATTGTTCATAGAAAGGTGGTTGTGATTACCATCGCTCGATTCGCTCAAGTCTCTCTGGAGATGAATGTTGGAAAACAGCTGCCAAGTCTTTCACTCGGTGCTAATGTTCTTCAGATGTGTCACTGATTTTAAAGACAGGCTTGTCACATTTAGTGTTAAGCATGTTAGCTAAACCTATTCCCCAGATCCCTATCCCAAATTTGGATATCAGTAAGAGCTTTGATCCAAACATTTGGATGCTGATGACTCAATTAATTAACATGATATTATGCTGTAAAACAGCATGATTGATATTCTTCAGGTATCATTTGTTTAGTTTATGCATTTTCATTGAATCTGTTAAGTTAAAGCATGAATTATGAGCTCATTGTTCATATGTTTCACGAGGCCTATAGGGATAGTTTCCCTATACATGAAAATTCGGTCATCAATTACTAATCTTTGTGTCATTTCAAACCAGTATGCATTTATTTCTATTGTCAAAAACAATAATAACAAACAAACATAAATAAATAAATGTCTTTCCAGACATTTGAAGTCAAATAAGTTATGCTAGCATGCCACGGGGGGCATGCCACAAGGGTAGCGGGGCTAGCCGAAATAGCCTGGGAAACAGTGTTTTAAATCATTAAGTTGTCTTTTAGTAGCTGCCATATTCAAGGCCCTGTCCAGATGCTGTTTTAAGATTGCTCTCTCTTAGTGTAGACAGACCTTTAAGAGGCTGAGGAGAAGCCGTAAAGTGGATAGATTGCCCTCGCAGCCTCTGTCTCTCTTTATTGGCTGCGGTAATTGACATATCCTTGTCATTTAGAATCATCCGCGCGTCGCTCGAAAGTTAATTGCTTCCCCCTCCGCATTTGCATGAGGCTCACCTCTGAAGGGCATAGCTGCCCATTAATATTGTGTCATGATGAATTATCACAAATAAAGCCCAACATATTGATTAATGATGGCTGCCGGTTGCTCCCTCTCTTCCCCCATCTGAAAATAAAACATTGAGGAAAGATTGGGCCAACTCTTCAGAGGAAGATGAGGTTTGATTGATAGAGGAAGATTTTGGGGTTTGGAGTTAGGAGCTTATGGGATACTAGATATGATGGATATCAACATAGTTTGCGCCATCTTATCAATCATATCTTATAGATTTATTTTATGTATTAATATCTACATTCCTTATTAATTTCATTCAGAACACATTGAGAATGCATATACAGAATAGTGCAAAAAGTGATGAAGACAGAAGGCCTCAAGGATGTGGAAACTTCCTGCAGAGGGCTAAGTGGTTATTGACAAAATTTTCCTTTTGGGGTGGAGTATTCCTTTAAGATCCATCTAAATATACACACACATACATCCTGGTGTTCGTGAAATGACTTAGGACTTCCTCCCAGGACATCATCTTATTTAGGAGCTATTCTTTTGATGTTGTACCACTAGAATCAACAAGTAAACAATACCATCAACATACCCCTATCTTCACATCCACTTCTCAATCTAGAGACAGCCAGAACCTTGTTGAGGACCAATAATATGGAAGCCTACACAGGTTTTCTCATGCATGAATCAAGTTGCTGTTCAGAAGTTTGGTTAATCATAAATTGTTCTTTCTACTGTCGATGAACAGTCAGGGTCACCGAACAACAGCTTCCCCTTATGTCAGTGCCACCCTGCAGCCATACCCTTCAACTGAAGCAGTTGTAAAAGAAGAGGGGTGCCATAAGAATGGGCTGCTGGCATCATGTGATAAGGTGCAGTTATACATTCGCAGATTGCCCCTCTCCTTAGGAGACTGGCAGAGATGGGACCAAGTCACACATGTGCAAGTCTCAAGTAAGTCTCAAGTCTTAACCTTCAAGTCTCAAGTAAGTCCCAAGTATTTTTTTCTTGGGCAAGTCAAGTCAAGTCCTGTAGTAAGTCAAGTCAAGTCCAAGTCAAGTCACCTTATTATTGTAATTTTACCTGCAGAATCTGATCTTAATAAAGTTAAAAGACAAGATATAAGTAACAGTAAATTAAAATAATTTGGATTTGCATTGTAAATACTAGGGATGTACCGAAAATTCGGCCACCGAAAATTTTCGGCCGAAAATGGCATTTTTGGTTTTCGGCCGATAGACTTTTATCACCGAAACAATACGGCTGAAATGTTATGATGACGCAAACAGAAACCGCGACCTGCACGTGCATCTGCATAGCGCAGACCACGAGCTCCCCGCGACATTCACTTCACACCAGTGAGAACATTCTCTCTCCTCTTATTCCTTTATTCGGAGCACTAAAGCGTCTCCTAACAAAGAGATTAAGACGGACCACGAAGTGAAAACAAAGAAAAGTAGAGTCTGTTAGCACACGTCTCACTGAGATCTTTTCGGATCCTCTGCACTTCATCGCGAATGCGCTTGATCCACGTTATAAAGACCATTACTTGGATGCAGAAATAAGGCAGCGCGCACG
Source organism: Carassius carassius (assembly GCF_963082965.1). Taxonomy (NCBI): domain Eukaryota; kingdom Metazoa; phylum Chordata; class Actinopteri; order Cypriniformes; family Cyprinidae; genus Carassius; species Carassius carassius. The sequence goes on from NC_081804.1 coordinate 17,313,649, forward strand.
AGAAATGATCCAGGCCGCGCTGGATGCGGAGAACCCGCGTGTTTTACAGTCTATGGTGGAGACGGAGAAGCGCCAAGCACAGGAGACTGAGATCAGAGCGCAGAAAAAAGACTCGTTTCTGCAACAGATGAGGGGCACGCACCCTCGGTGTCTGATGTGTTCAGTGGAATTCTGCAAGAAAGTGCCTCAAATAATAATAATACGTTGGCTATTTTGTTCTTAGGCTACTATATATTTGACATTATTTATATATATATATATATATATACACACACACACACACACACACACACACACACACACACACACACACACACACACATATACATAATATCAGATTGTAGCCATTTTTCTGCTAGATTTCTGCTTTAATTTGATAAAAAAAATGATTTATGCCCAGGCCCTATTTAAATACACTCTCTCAAATATTTCTCAAATGTCAGGCATATGACAAGCTCAACAGCTAGATGGTTATCTGTCTGAAGTCCCCATCCCCAGAAGTCTTGCCTACTGGAGAAGTAATGCACTTTCTAGTCCTACAGAGAACAATTTCAAATGCACTTCACCTAAATGCACTTTGTTTTTATGAGAGAACAGTTCATTTTAAAACCTTTCTGTAGGCCTGTAGATTATTATTTAATATACACATGAGTGGGATGAATTTTTAGTTTGAATTTTATTTTAATACTGTGCATTGTTGCAATGTGCTTAATAAATATTAGCATAATTTGTAATTATGTATTTTTATGTTTTTTTTTTTTATAATTTATGTAATTGTAATTATCTTTGAAACTTTAATATTAATTTATGCAATATCAATGTCCTAATTTTAGTAAAGTTAGTACACCGTTATAGCAATAAATGCAATGGTACTAATAATTGGCATAATTTCTTTCGGGGTTTCGGTTTTCGGCCTTGGTTTTCTCTTTTTCGGTTTTCGGTTTCGGCCAAGAATTTTCATTTCGGTGCATCCCTAGTAAATACTCATGTTCAGTAAAATACATCATGGAATCAAACAAAATTGTAACTTCATAAAATCATTTATTTTTCACTTCTGCCAACAGAAATGTTTTACATTTTCAACATTTAGTCCATAAAACAAATAACAGCTAAACATCCAACAGACTCCTCTCTGAACACCCCCCCCCTCCTCTCTCTCTCTCTCTCACACTCAAACGACGTGACGTGACATGACATGACATTCAGCCAAGTATGGTGACCCACACTCAGAATTCGTGCTCTGCATTTAACCCATCCGAAGTGCACACACACAGAGCAGTGAACACACACACACACACACACACTGTGAACACACACCCGGAGCAGTGGGCAGCCATTTATGCTGCGGCGCCCGGGGAGCAGTTGGGGGTTCGATGCCTTGCTCAAGGGCACCTAAGTCGTGGTATTGAAGGTGGAGAGAGAACTGTACATGCACTCCCCCCACCCACAATTCCTGCCGGCCCGAGACTCGAACTCACAACCCTTCGATTGCAAGTCCGACTCTCTAACCATTAGGCCACAACTTCCCCCCAAACACAGTTTACATACAACATTAAACTTTCTTACATTTCCCCTCTCTCTCTCTCTCTCTCTCTCTCTCTCTCTCAAGTTCAAGTTGCTTTATTGGCATGACATTTGAGTTACAGTATTGCCAAATTTAGCATTTAGATACAGAATAAAATATGATTACAATAAAATACAATAAAAATAGCAGCAGCAGATAATATTTCTAATATCAATAATAGTAATTATATAGAATTAAGAATATAAAATAAAACAGTTGAATATAATAAATTATCCCTTTCGTATGGTGTGTATGGTGTATAAATATTTAGCAGCTATTGTGACTGCCGTCTCATTCTCTCCAAGTATATAGAGTAGTTTCTCCGAGTCATTTAGAGACAAGAATGAAGGATTCAAAGCTTCAAACTGTGGGAAGAATGTTTCTCTTGTAGTGCTGTATTTGGGAAGTGTTTCTCTTCCTCTGTTTGATTCAGCTCACAGTGTTTGCCTCTCTTCTCTCGGTAGCCAGGATCTTTTATGTCTACCAATCTCTATTTCCAAATCATGATCACTGAGTCGATATTTTGAAAGGATTTGTCTTTCTTTTAATTGCTTGAGTGATAAGTAATTTGCCAGTTTTGTGGTTCTGTTTAGGGCCGAATAACACTGGAGTTTGGTTTGGAGCTCAAATTCATTTTTTAATTTTTCATCATAATTATACTTCAGATTTTTGTCAATTAGTTTCTGAATGTTGGGGTTGTGATTGGAGTCAGACTCAGTTTGGGTTTCCTTCATCAGGTGAAGCACGAGTGTGTTTCTCTCTCACTCACTCTCTCTCTCTCTCTCTCTCTCTCTCTCACACACACACACACACACACACACACACACACACACACAATCTCTCTCTCTCAGAGTCATTAAAGTCATTACCTCTATTAAAAGGTATTGCACTTGCAAAATATAAGATTCGAGAGTCTTGTCTGCAAGCCGAGCATGATGTGGCCTATCCCACCATGTATGCGCCACCGGTATGCGCGCTCATAATGGAAGCAACGCGGTCGTGACGCGCACGCGGTGCGACACGCTCGACGCCTCAGGGGCGCAACTGCCCGAGCGCTTTGGAAACAATGAGAAAGCGGCGCGACTATTGATTTCCACGCGTTTTTAGGCGCGAATTATTGACGACAAAAGCGATGACCCTCAGTACCCCTCAAGCTGAGATGTTGATGTGATGTGATATCTGATCTAAGTGGGCGTGGTCTGCGTAAGGTAGAGAGGGCATGACTGATGATGTCATGACATGACACCGCGATTCTCAGCCTGCGCTCCAGCTGAGTAATCAATTTTACTTTTTAAAAATAATTTATATATTTTATATTCAAACTGAAAACATAATGTGATTAACACTCAAGTCATTCAAGTCATCCTGTCTCAAGTCAAGTCAAGTCCCGAGTCTTTAACTTCCAAGTCCGAGTCGAGTCTCAAGTATTTTATTTTTTGTCAAGTCAAGTCACAAGTCAAAAAAATAGCGACTCGAGTCGACTCGAGTCCAAGTCACCAAGTCACAAGTCCCCATGTCTGGAGACTGGTGTCTTTTCTGGTGAACAGTATTGTCCTCTGCAGTCCAGAAGGAAGGTGTACCATTACTGAGATGGTCAAACCCATGTTCCATTTTTTTGTTTTTGTTTTTAAAGCAAGCGGACATCACCCATGGCCCTCAAAACTCCACCAGCTTGGGATGCTTGATTCACTAATGAATCTACTGCACCTTGTGCCCTGAACCAGAATGGGAGCATGTGTGTCCACCATACCTTGCCATTTGTAAAGGTCCTCCCAGTTCTGCACATGAATCCTTTGGACACTTAATTTTCTCCCATTTTTTCATTCTGTCACATTTACAGTCTTCTACGCACATGCTGAGAAGACCTTTTACGAAAAATGTTTTACTGACAGTGAATCAGGAGACATGGTACAATTCTGATTTTTTTTGCAGTGCATACTTTGATCATACATTTTCATTGCAATATAGAAATTACTTTTATTTTTATGGTTTCTGTCACTTTCAGACTTTGTCAGTTTGTTCTGAGAGGCAGTGTTGCTTGCTGTTCTCCTCCAGAGAGAATGAGTGTGACAACAAGGGGTTATGTGTCTTGTTTCTGCATGCTTGTGCATCTGTGAGTGTGTGTGGATGCCATGCGATGATGAATGCAGCTCATTATTCCGTTATAGCCTGCTGGACTTCAGCAGAAGTGGAGAAATGCAGACCTGTCCTCGCAGTAAGTTGAGAGACGTGGAGTTCCTCTCATTAATGGCGTCCCACAAGGATCATAAAACAACAGCTCAAAATGCAAAAAGAGTCTTGGGAGGGAGAGTATATTCTAATGAAGGAAACATCTCCAAAGTCGTTTCGGATATTGGTATGAGCCAGGTGGAGGAGAGGGCCAGGGGAATAGGCTACTCACTCTCATTTACAAAACTAAAATATTCCAGGTTACGAGCGTAGGCCTCTCAAGTTCATTAACCATGTAAAAGAGCTTCTAATTTTGCAGGAAAACAAAGCCAGCGGTTTTGGAAGATATTTGTAAGTGATGAAGAAGTCTCGAGAGTGGACAGGCATCAGTTATGCAACCTGATTACACTACAAGGCAATAAAGAGACCCTATCCAAAATAGGGCACCTGATGTCAGGCTGTAGGGTTGTCCCGCTTTGTCATTTTATGGTTCAAAAGAGTTTTTAAAAGTGCATCCTCAATGTTTGTTTGTGGGAAGCCTGGACTGGTACGTGCTTCATGGAAGTCCAGACTACCAAGTCCATGCAACTTGCCATCTTGATGAGTCATAGCAGATTATTCTGCAGGGAAGGGAAAGCATGGCATGGAAAGTTTTGATGTGGACTTTCTTTGTGTGTGTTTGCAAGTTCACAATACTGTATGGCAGGGTTCCTGATTTCCAGCCTTAGAGGAGCCCTGCCTTGCAGAGTTTAGTTCCCTCCCTAATCAAATACACTTATGCAAGCTAATTAAGGTCTAGAGTTACTAGAAATTACAGGTAGTAAAGTTTGATGAGGGTTTGAGCTGAAATCTGCAGGGCAGTGGCCCACAAGTGCTGGATTTGTGGAACCGTACTGTAGGGTGTCCTGTTTGCCAAAGTTATTCAAAAGGGTGCTCATAAGTGCCCTTTTGTGAAGCTTGAAGTGGTGTACGGTGGACTACTAACCAACTTGATCCTGCACTACTGGACACTTGTCTGTTTGTGTACTTCATAGGTCTCATAGACTCATGGGTCTGCACTGGTTTACATGGACTGCAAACACATTCTTTTGGCAGGGGATGGGAATATGCAGGCAGCAAGAACGTAGTTCTAGAGATTTTTGTTCAATTGCTGGTTAAAATTATGAAGATTTTCCTGCACCATAGATTATAACCTTACATTACACCTTATCAATTTTTCTCAAAGATTTCAACTTCTCCATGATACTGTAAAAAGTTTAATGTTCATGTGTCCATATCTAGATTATTAGTTAGAGAATCGGCGGCTCCTTAGTTGATCCCCTGTCCATGGTGCTGAACTCTTTATAGCTAGATACTGTGAGAGTGATGCACTTTGGGAACCAAACTCACCTCCAGATTAATTTTTTTCTACAATGGAGTATTTTCAAATTCCTTATCTCTGTGTCTTGCCTCGCTATATCTTCCTCGCGGCTGATCCCTCCATCCCTGTGCAGTCTCGGTTGGGAGAGGGCCCTAACCACCTCCTCATTCATCACTCAGCGTTTGAACCCTCTGCTTTTTAGGCAGAAAAAAGAGGTGCAGCACTTTTTTCCCTGTTCCTCCATACTCCCGGTGCTCTTAACTGGTAGTCCGTGCTGAATGCAGCCAGCGGAATTAATTGCACCCTGTTACTGGAGATCAGCAAGTTTGTGCGATACGCATGCTGTTCAGCCATATGGTTGCCCACTAGGTGAAGAGTTTGATTAATGTTTCAGAGCCCTCCTTTTTTTGCAGGATTTTTTCCCTTCTTCCTGCTAATATCTGATCCCTAACCATCACAATGCCGCAGCTCTGTTTTCCAGCTCTTTTTGTTTATTCCTCTTTGACTCCCATTCGGCTTACCCATTGCACCTGCCACCTCATGTAATGAATAGCACAACTTTTTCATATTGCAGTCCCATGCCTTTTTTGCTTTTCTGTATGTTTTTATATTTATGTAGAGTCTACTTTGAAGGTCTTTGATACAACTTTGTGCTCCCAAAGGAAAAAAAGAAAGAAAGACATGTTCACAATGGAACACATGCATTATATACTCAATGTGGTCCTGTTATAGACTGAATCTGATCTTCATTTTTCCTTTTAAAGGTGCCTTTGTTTTGTGTTTATTGTTGTTTCTATTCAAAACTTTATTTCTGATCAATACAGTCTGTTTTTCACTCTCTGGAAACCTAAATGGTGTGCTTTTCTTTGACAAAACAGCATTTGAGGGCATCGAGAGGGCATGAGCTAACAAGAATAATGCTGGAGATGCTTGTCCCAATGCCAACTTTTTGGACAAATATAAAAACATAGGATTGTGTATTTCGGATTGGATTTAATCACACTAGTATTCTTTCAGTCTCGTCTCTCATTCTGTTCCTGTCTCTCTATCTAGGCCTCTCTCATTAAGTGTGGCTGAATGTGGCCCAGTAGGGCCTTTGCGAGAATGGGAGTTTGGGACGGCCTGCCCTCATGTGGCCCACAATTTCCTGAAGCCTCTTTCCCGGCACAGTAAATCTACCTGATTGTGTTGTGTACCTCAGCTCTGATGGGTGCGTTTCCAAGGTGGTGAAGTCTCCAAAGAGCCGCTCTGAATTGCAAATGGTGGCCATAACTCAGGTGTAATGTAGATCTTAGCATGGATGGCCAGTCATTTCTCTCCATTTGGACCAGATGGGACATTCAACCAATATCAAAGAGAGAGAGAGGAGGGTTTTATTGTGTCTGAACATTGTTGGCTATGTTTCTTTACTTCAGAGAATGTGGAAGACAATATGGAGAATGAAAGTGACAAAGCAGGATAGAAAGAGAGTTTGGGTTCATAATGAAGGTGGCAGACAACTTTGCTGAATAACTTAAACATGTCCTTGGCATTATGACATTTGGATATTCACTTGTTAAAAGAGGAATTAATGTTCATTTTTTGGGAATCGCACTTGAATCATTCACTAATGAAATGAACAAAGGAGGAAACAAAGGGGTTGGCTGTTCCATGTGCATCGAATAGTTTGCAGATGCAAATTTAAATCCCTTCTATTATTTTAATAATGTGCATTTTACTGCTTTGCATGGATCATTTATTTGCAAACCAGGTTATTTTTTAGAAGGGGGCTCAAGGGTAATTTCATGCTTTGAAGCATTTATACCTATAACTTAATGAGGAAATCGTGTGTTGTGTTGTTTCCTGCAGTACGCTATGAGAAATTGGTTGTTCTGCCCCTCAAAGAAAGGTGTTTATTTTCCATTCTTTCCCGTTGTATAGTTTGATTGCACTCATTCGTTATTTAGTTTTTTTTTTTTTAAATAAGACATTTGTGGCGATCATTCTCGTTTTCCTGTAAGACCAGTTCCAACCGTTGGATCCGGCTGTCCAGTCTTTCTTGGTTTGCTTCTTTATTACCCAGTTTGTCCTGAAATACCAGGGAAGTGTTGATGAACTTCAGAGGGTAGTCAGTCTACCCCGTGAGACACTTCAGATCATGCGTAATGGGGTTACAGGTAGAGCGGAGATGCGTGAGGGAAGATGTCCAATGTCCCTGTGTCTCTTCTGAAGAGCTCCTCTCCCGCCAAATCAAATTAGGCTGCATGAATTAAAGCAATAACACGATTTGTTTACAGTGCATTTTATTTCCTGTCAAGCGGTGCTCCAGTGACAGGCAGCAATTCTCTGACCTCTGACCTTGTCATGGTTCACAAGCTAAATTGATTACATTGTTCTGTGAAGTTCATCATTACATGGACACTGATGGTATTAAACATACTGTACATAGTTTGAATGCACAAGAGGCAAATGTGCTTTCAGCATTGACCTGTTTTAAAACCACATTACAATTTCTATTCAAAGAAAGAAGTCTGTGATGAATTAAACTTTATTTTCCCACTTGTGTAGCTCTTTAAAATCTTAGAGACCAAACAAAGACAGGAAAATAAACTGAGATATTTATTATTAATACATTATATATATTTAATAATATATAATATAACATTATTCTATTTAATACATATTTGACGTCTCTGAAAATATTTATACTGAAACAAGCATATTAATGTTTTACAATGTTTAAAGTTTTTAAAATGAAAACAGTTTAATTAAAATCTAATGCCGTCATATTTAAAAAAAAAACTGCAGTTCATTTATCTTTGTTTTGGAATATGTTTATATATATAATTGGATGAGTAAAAAATAAAACATAAAATGCTTCCATCTGTTTTTGATCTTGGATTCAATTACTGTAGTGTCTTTGATATGAAAATGCATAATTTTTAATATGCATGTCATTTGAAGTGATACAATAAATACGCAGAAAAACCTCTGGTGCTTTTAAAAATGTTTTATGTCTGGATATTGAAATTATATTTTAGATTGTTTTTAGAAAACGACTCATTTTGAAAGCATAAATGAAAATTACATGAAACCTGATTTGGAACAATGCAATCACAAAGAGAGCGGCATATAAAAAGAAGAAACTCATTTTTTTTTGTCTCTGGGAGCTCTCATTTTGCTGACATTAACAATATGAAGTTTTGCACAGCGTGGTGACATTTACTCTGAAAAGACTTCATTTGGATCTAACACAGGCAATTGATACGTCCTTAAATCTCGGCCAATGTATCTGAGACCGAAAAACTTGCAGAATTGCAAAATACACCTGGTGTAAATATGTAATTGGCAGGGTTTATTCCGAGCTCTCAGATATCGGGGAGCCATAGGTGTTGCATTAAGATCTGGTTGTTAGGAGATCAGGGAACACGGCAGATGTGTCGCCAAATTCTGCACCGTGTGCAGATCTGAAGAAAACTGGGAGTAAATCTCTCAATATCTGCTCTGATAAAGACACATTATTTCAATGTACTTCACTTCCTGATGCAAATCAAATTTTTCCCTGTAGGACAGGAAGAGTGTGTGTGAGAGAGAGTGAGAGAGAGAGAGAGGGAGAGGGAGAGGGAGAGGGAGAGGGAGGGATGAGGTGGAGGACAGACAGGGGCTGAGATGATGATGATGATGTGGGTGGCGTTCATAAGAGAAGACAGGAAGTTGTGGGGGGAGTGGATGAGTGTCCTCTGCCCTCTTTTTTGTGTGATATTATGTTAATATTCAGTATTAATGTGATCTTATATTGATCTGTTTGAAATGAAATGTGTTTGAAAATGGAATCATACTGTAGATGTTTTTCCACAAGATATAGATGTGCTCTATGAAACATAACCTGTCACAAAGACACTGACATCTGCCATGATTTTGTTTCAGGAATGGAGTTTTAGAATAAAATCAAACTTTCTGCCTTCCCTGATAAATGTTTTATGGTAGATTTAAATTGAACTGTATTTTTCTGTTGTTTTGCAATTCTTAAAAATAATTATTTACATGCCTCTTATAGCCATTATATAGCCGTTACATGTTTTTAAGTACATTTGTGAATGTTAGATGAACATAAAAACTCATTTATTTTATTTTTGACCTTAAAGTTTCTGGTTTATCTTACTTTTTTCACCTTATACATTCTCTTTTACTTTTAACTATTTTATGTTCTCTAATCAGTTAATCATAGACAATATCATGATGTTGTTTTATTCACGCACATTACTTCATTATTAAATGGTTATTGTTCATAATACATAATAATTTTGCATAATAATTAATCATTGTTCTTAAATTAAGCTATTAAGTTCGTTAGTTAGCAATATAGATTTTAACAATATATATTCAAAAGTTTGAAGATGGTAAGATTTTAATATTTTTGAAAGAAGTCTCTTCTGCTCAACAAGGCTGAATATATGTGACAAAAAAACCTTGTAAAACCGGTAATAATGTGAAATATAAAATAACTATTTTCTATGTGAATATGATTTAAAATGTAATTTATTCCGGTAAAATTAAAGCTGAATTTTCAGCATCATTAGTTTAGGCTTCAGCGTCAAATGATTCTTCAGAAATCAGTCTAATATGCCGATTAACTGCGGTTTCTGAAACTTTCAACTTAATATTGTTTTGGAAATATACACTGCAATGTTTTCAAAACCACTGGCGTCTACACATGTAACATGTAAAATGCTGTATTTCCTACCCCAGGCCAGTAGTTGGCGCTGTCACCTTGTTCGTAAACAGTACCTGTAGGGAACTGATGATCATATGATAGGATGCGTTTCCGCTGTTGATTGAAATATTGATGAAGTAAATCCACATTTTGCTGAAGAAGCGTTATCAAACTCTCGAACAGCAACAACAGTATCATATACTCCGACAGTGTTGTGTATGTTTGTTCGTGCTTGCCTTTAAAATTGACGAGTACTGCGCAAGTCTAGATACTTAACACGTATTACGCACGCGCATGACGTCACCGTTTTCAGATTCCTGTATTGGGTGTTTACACGGACACAATAACAGTAATGTTTTCAAAAACTTGCACTTTTTCAGTCCCCAAAACGCCGTTGTCGTATAAACAAACAGTCAAAGCGCATAAAAAGTCGTTTCAGCTTATAAAATATTATGAAGACAAACCTTTTCCATTGTTAAATAATATGCATGAATGTATCATTGACAATAAGACCAGATCTAAAATACAGTGAAAATGTATAATAATAGATTTTAATAAACGACGATATAAAACGTGACATGTTTTATGAACCCCATTTTGAACCCTTCTGGTTTTTACCTATCGTTTCCCATTTCGAGGTTTAGCAATTTCTTACACTTTGATGAAGAGTTACGAATACAATTTGTTCGCATCATAAAGATATGCATGCCTTTTAAAAATCGGGTGATTTCGATTAAGCAAATTTGTTCCCAAAGTCAGAAACGCTCCCTTTAGACGTTTCACAGAACGTCCCGTTCTCGTCCGCTCTCTTCACGTATCTGCGCTCATCTCTGGTGTTTCTCAGCTGGAAAATGATTGTGTGTCCTTCCATATCCTCCTTCATATCTCCAACTGTTTGATTTGCTACTTGATTCTGGGAGAGAGAGCGAGAGCAAACCTGTAGATTACAGAGAGAGGGACCCAAAGCCCTGTCAGATACAGAAGAAATCAATTTAATATAGACTTAACTTGAGGAAATTGCATATTCTCTGGCGATGTGCTGAGCCGACACTTTCCAGCGGCCCTCAAGAGGGGCCGCCTCTTTATTAATTGGCGCATGCGAATGAAAGGGTCTCTGCTCGCGCTCTTCTCTGTTGTCTGCGCGCGACTGTGTCTTAGGAAGAACGGAGAAAGAGAGGGAGCACGATTGTGTACGTGGAGTAATTAGGCTCCTCCAGAAGGCCTGAAAGCGAGGCAGCCAGGTGGAGCAGAGATTGGAGGGTATTTATGAAGGAATGTCATAATCGTGACAGGATGATGTATGGAGCGCCAATGCTGGCCATTTTTCTCTCCTCCTCTCCTTCTTTAAAAAAATATATGATAAAATACAGTCTTAAAAGTTGATGACCAATTTTGTGTGGTCAGGTCACAGCAAGGTCACTGAAATTCCCGCCGTTTCTCTTTCTTTGAGGAATAAGGTGAGCGAGGGAGAGGGGAAAAAGACTTGCGCTCATCAAAGGCAAATAATAATGGAGCAGGTAAGATGAGGTGCTCAAAGTCACCCGTCTAATCGCTTTTAAAAGGTGCACTTTTCTGATCAGGACTTCACACGGTCACTCTTCTGCTCGGTTTATTCAATTTGTATTCATAACCTTAGTCAGACCCACATATTGTTTTATTTTTCTACTTTTATTACTTTATTTTATTAGCTTGACTAAACACAATGTTTTAAATACTTTTGTAGTTGTGCTTTTTGTGCCGATTTTAATTCTGCTTAGCTGATATTATCTTATTTATTAAAGAAAATTATTCTCACTGACCCCACATTTTCAGTTGGCGAAGCAGTGGACATGCAGTTATTATCATGTTAAAATATATATTATTAATAATTATTAAATATATATTATTACAATTTAAAATGACTGTTTTCTGTGTGAAGATATTGTAAAATGTAATTTATTGCTGTGATCAGATCCTTCGGAAATCATCCTTAATGCTGAAGAATGAACATAAAAACTAATTTATAAAATTTTTTGAAATCGTATTCATTTATTTTGTAGCAATGTAAAAGTCTTTGTCAATTTTGATCAATTTAATGAATTTTTTTTATTAGTAAAACAGGTTCACAAAATGGTCTGATTCATTAGAATCAGAGTGGAAGGGTTTAATTTCTCGTAAGTTTCTCTTTACTGTGCTAAATTCAATGTAAAATTGGCCTCTTGTGAGCTAATGCATTTAATATGCTACATTTTAAAAAATAAAGCTTCTTTATCGGCATCTATGAAAGAATCTTTAACATCCATTGAGCATTTCCACTGAACAACAGGTTGTTTTAAAGTGGGGAATTAGTTTCTATTTAATTTGAATATTTATTTTGCACAAAAGCCGAAATGGTTCTTGCAAGAACTTTTCATTGAAATGTTCTTTGGGGAACTGAAAATGGTTCTTGTTTCGTCAATGCTATGAAAACGTACTCGGTTACTAAACGTAACCTCGGTTCTCTCTAGAAGAGCGAACGAGTACTGCGTCTTAGCTAAGACGCTACGGGAAAAGTCTCTTTTCACGAAATACTGAAGCAAAAAATTATCCTTAATTTTGTATTTTTGTAAAGCGCATTTGCAGCAGTACACAGCCATAGGCGAGACGGCTCGTTCGCTCATTGGCTTGTTCTGCGGCAACTGCACAGCCTATCGAGTGCGGGCTGATGCAACATCAGACCAATAAGGGCGCTTCGCGCCCTTCTTGCCACTTCCCGCCGAAACGGGTGTGGCCCAACCTATAAAAGGAGCTCGAAAAGGCTGACTCACCTGATTTATTTCATCGCCGAAGCGAACCAGAGTGAATCGTGCGCACGGCAGAGAACGCAGTACTCGTCTGACGCCCAACGGGCACTGAAGGCCCCTGGAAGCGTAAGCTAACGCTATGGCGTCAACTATCCATCTGGATAGAGTCTGTCTCGAAACAGCCATTCCCTTGGAACGTCCACCGAATGAGACAAACAGCTGCTCCGTCTGCCGAAAGGCAGCAGAGCGAGAGACATAAGCTCTTAAAACCCTGACAGGGCAAAGAAGACTCGAGTCTCCATCCTCCCCTGACACCGGCAGGGCAGACAGGGCAATAACCTGAGCCCGAAACGGTGTGTTGAGGGATTTCGGCACATTACCGTGCCTAGGTTTGAGTATGACCCTTGAGTCATTGGGCCCAAACTCCAAGCACGACTGGCTCACCGAGAGCGCGTGCAAATCACCCACACGCTTCACAGGAGCGAGAGCCAACAAGAATACTGTCTTGAACGACAGATGCTGAAGGCTAACCGATTGGATAGGCTCAAAAGGGGGACCCTTCAAGGCCTCCAAAACCGCCGTGAGGTCCCACATAGGGACTGACGGAGGTCTGGGAGGATTCAGCCTCCTAGCTCCTCTGAGGAACCGGATGACTAAATCGTTCCTTCCTATTGACTGACCGGACGCCGTTTCAGAAAACGCTGCGATGGCCGCCACATAAACTTTGAGCGTGGATGGGGCTCTGCCCTTATCCAACAGCTCCTGTAGGAAGGAGAGGACCTCCGTCACCTCACAACTAAGGGGTGAATAACCTCGAGCTGTGCACCAGCTGGAGAACACCGACCACTTCGAGGCATACAGACGTCATGTCGACGGAGCTCTAGCCTGAGTGATGGTATTTAGCACTCCCACTGCGAGATCAGCGGGTAACCGTTGAGCGCCCACACATGGAGGGACCACAACTCCGGTTGAGGGTGCCAAATCGAGCCCCTGGCCTGCGAGAGGAGGTCCCTCCTCAACGGTACCGGCCACGGGGCGACATCTGCTAACTGCATCAAATCTGGGAACCATGGTTGGTTCTTCCAAAGAGGTGCTACAAGCAGTATTGAACATCTCGTTTCTCTCACCCGTTCTATCACCTGCGGAAGGAGGGAGACGGGAGGGAACGCATAAAGCGGGCAGCACGGCCATCTCCGTGACAGCGCGCTTTCATTCTTGGAAAAGAACGCGGGGCAGTGAGCGTTTTCGTGGGACGCAAAGAGGTCCACCTCCGCCATGCCAAATCTCTCCCACAACAGCCGGACTGTTTGCGGGTGTAGAGACCATTCGCCCGTAGGAACATTGCCTCTGGACAGCCTGTCTGGACCCAGATTCTGCAGTCCAGGCACATGCACTGCTGTCAGCGAGCGCACGTTGCGCTGAGCCCAAACCAGGAGGCGTTTCGTCAGCCTGCACAGGTTTCAGGACCCGAGACCGCCCTGGCGATTTATGTAGGACACCACGGACATGTTGTCCGCACGGACTACGACGTGGTGATCCTTGATATGGGGACAAAAGCGCGTCAGCGCGTTCTCCACTGCCAGCATTTCCAGGCAGTTGATATGATGGAGCTTTTCCCGTTCTGACCATAGGCCAAAGGACGGTCTGCCTTCGAGCAGCACTCCCCATCCCGAAGTGGAGGCGTCCGTCGACACCATTTTAACACTCGAGGAAGTCCCCAGGCTTACACCTGATCGGTACCAGCCGTTCGCTGTCCAAGGTGCTAGAGCCGCAACACAGCTCTGATCGACCTTGAAATGCAGCCGGCCAGACGCCCACGCTCTGCGCGGCACCCTAGCCTTCAGCCAGAACTGCAGGGGGCGCATGCGGAGCAGGCCCATCCGCAGAGCAGGAGATGCTGAGGCCATGAGACCCAGCATCTTTTGACAGTGTTTGAGCGACACGGCTGAATGTCCATCGCGCGCTGTGGTGACAGCCGCGCCGTCATGGAACACGAGTTCAGAACTAAAACCCAGAAACAGGATCGTTTGACTGGGGTTCAGCGAACTCTTCGCCCAATTGACACTGAGGCTGAGCTTCTCGAGGTGATCGAGTAAAACGGCCCTGTGGTCCACGAGCTCCGCTCGTGATCGGGCCAGAACCAGCCAGTCGTCCAAATAATTCAGCACTCGTATGCCTCTGAGTCTGAGAGGAGCGAGCGCTGCATCCATGCACCTCGTAAAAGTACGAGGAGCCACGGAGGACTGTAAACTGGTATGCCTGGCCCTCGAAGGCGAATCTCAAATATCGCCTGTGGTTTGACGCTATCTGTATTTGAAAATACGCGTCCCTCAGATCTATTGACATGAACCAGTCCCCTCTGCGAATCTGCGCGAGGAGTTTCCTGGTCGTAAGCATTTTGAAACTGCGTTTCATCAATGCCTTATTCAGCTGTCTTAGATCCAGTATGGGCCTGAGACCCCCGTCTCTCTTGGGCACCAGAAAGTATCTGCTTTACAGCCCCCCCCCCCTCGCTTTGAGCTTGAGACACAGGCTCTACAGCCCCTTTGCTCAACAGTTTTGATATTTCGGCCCGAAGTATGTGTGCTACTTCTGTTTTGACTGTAGTTTCGACGCGTGCTGAAAAGCGCGGAGGGCGTCGAAAAAAACTGTAGCGAGTAGCCTCTCTTTATAATGCCTAGCACCCAATCCGAAACCCCTGGAAGCGCTGACCATGCATCTGCATGAATGGCTAAGGGCTGGATGCGAAGCACGCTCTGTTGACCGGGCAACGGCGGCGCTCGGGTGTGCTGCGCATTTGAGGCGGGGAGCGTGCTGATCACAGCGGGCAGATCGCTCCTCCTCGACCCCGTCCCGGCGCTTAACCGACTGGGGGAAGGCTGAGCAGGTCCCGTGGGACTCGATATGTCTACGAGTAACTGTGGGCTGCATATGTGCACATTTACCACTTTCAACTCGCTGTCTGCCTGTGCAGAGCGTACGTGCACGGGCCTCGTTTTTACAGAATTCACGCGCCGTAGGTGACATAGTGTATGTGGGCACTGGGGAGTGGGCACGTTTACTATGCGGCGCGCTCGACCGATCTGTGTCGATCTTATGTGCGCGAGCCCTGTGTGCAGGGCTGTGCTTACATGTGGAGATGGGCACTGAGGAGTGGGCATCGTCACTGCATTTATAGCACCATCGGCCGTGGCCGGACGAGCGTGCACGGGTTTTGTTTTTTACAGAAACTACATGACGCGTGTGACATAGTAATTGTGGGCACTGAGGGGTGGGCACGCTTACTATGCAGTGTGCGCGATCGACTTGAGTCGCTTTTATGGGCGCAGGCCCTGTGTGAAGGGCTGTGCTTATATGTGGAGATGGGCACTGAGCAGTGGGCATCGTCACTACATTTATAGCACCATCGGCCGTGGCCGGGACACCAGAAATTACACCTTTTCGGGAAATATCTGGGTAGCCGTGATAATGGTTTTCGTGTGCAGGCAAGCGGGCAACCGTACAGGCTTGCGCATTGCAAAAAACGCTGAAACAGTCACAATCTCTGGAACTGAAACAGCGGCGCGCTTAGGTGAGAGCCCGGCCACAGCGGAACTCGTACACCGGCGCTTCGATGAAGCAGCCATCGTGTGTAGTGCCGACGTGCCATCGTGTGTAGGGGGCATCCACCGTCAGCGAGTGCGAGCGCTGCATGATCTTCACCCAGGCAGGAGACACGGATGACGTACCGGTCTCCCTCGCTGAGTGGGGCTCTGACGAGCCGCAGGAAGGCATCTTAAAAAAGACGCGAGCTCTTTGACGAGTGTGTTTCACAGGGCGAACACACACACACACATAAAGAACAGCTTGGATATAACAGAATTGAAAGGATATAGGCGCCGGATAGCGCAGCAGGAACGGCAGTGGAAGGCGGCGATGCCAGCAGCTTCAGAATGGCTCGTCCTGCTGATGTGCTTTCTCAGACGGCGCTTGCTTCCTCCGTGATCCAGCGATGCGTGAGCTTCGCTGAAGAGATGAAAAATCAGGTGAGTCAGCCTTTTCGAGCTCCTTTTATAGGTTGGGCCACACCCGTTTCGGCGGGAAGTGGCAAGAAGGGCGCGAAGCCTTAGCGAAACCTTATTGGTCTGATGTTGCATCAGCCCGCGCTCGATAGGCTGTGCAGTTGCCGCAGAACAAGCCAATGAGCGAGCGAGCCGTCTCGCCTATGGCTGTGTACTGCTGCAAATGCGCTTTACAAAAATACAAAATTAAGGATAATTTTTTTCTTCAGTATTTCGTGAAAAGAGACTTTTCCCGTAGCGTCTTAGCTAAGACGCAGTACGAGAGAGCTCTCGTAAGAGAACCATCTTTTGGAAGCTTTATATTTACAAGTGTGATGTCGTATCCTGTATCCGCCTCATAATCAAGCTCTTACTGTATGTTAAGAAACTACATCCTGTTCACTTTAGAGTCAATGGCCACTTAATTAGCACTACTTCCTCTATAGGCAGGAAACGGATGGAGTAACAGCCCATCCATTAGGTAAAACGATTTTAAGGAGCACACACACACACACACACACACACACACAAACACACTCTCCGTTTACCTTTCACAAACTGATGAGAATGTTTAATCAACAACGGCATAGCTAAGAGCTTTCCTGTCACAGATCAATTACCCAGAGTTCCCATGCGTGCTTTACACACTGTCAGCCTGCATTGCCATGTTTCTTCATACACATTGGTGATGTGTGTCATGCCTCTCAGATGGGTGATGCAGGTTCAAGTCTGAGCTGCAATGATTTCCATTCATATTTGAGCAAATACATTTCTCTCCTTTTCTTTGCTGCGTACAACAGCAATCACCTGCTTAATCCTTATTAACATTTTAGAATAATTGTACTGTAACTAAAGCTAAAAATGGATTATGCAACTTATGAAGTGACCAAAAAATGAAAAGAATATTTAAGATTCTTTTTTGTCTAGATTTGCACATTGTACAATCATATAATAATAATAATAATAATAATAATAATATTTTTAGTAATTACAATTTTTAAACAAATAAATATTTATATAATATAATGTAGTAATATAATATAATGTAATGTAATATAATTCATACTCTAGAAAAAAAAAGATTTTTTTAAATGTTTCTTCTCGTCAGAGACAAAATGTTACAAATTAAACAAGAATAAAATATCCATTAAAATAAAGAAATAATAATAAGAAGAAATAATAATGTAGCGTACTAATTGGGGAAAAACAAATCTGTAAATTATTAAGATAAAAAAACAGCCTTTTCCCACGATGAATTAATGCTGGCTGTGTTTCCAGCTGCAGTGTCTCAGAGCTCTTTGGTCTGTCACCTGCTCCGCTCTGTGTGCACACTCAGCGTTAAACACTAAAGTTTGCCAGAGAAAGCTCATCTCTCTGCTCTTTCTGTGTCCTTGAAGAGATGTGCGCATGTCGGGCTTTCTCATAAAATTCTTGAACAATTTCAAACCATATATGCTCTCTCGCTCTATTTCTCTAGTTTTTTTTCTTTTTTTTTTTCTGAAACCCGGCCATCTGTCTAATTGTTCACCTCCATTGCTTTAATGCTTTTACATGCCTTCTCCGTCCTCTTTCCAGGCAATAAACTTCATTTTCTTCATCAGACTTTAATCTGCAGAGGAAAGCAGGCATCCAGGTTGTGCACTTCTTTTTGGACCATCTCCAGTCTTTCCGTTCCTCTTTTCTATCTATGCATTGTTTTATAGTTTTATAAAGTGTTGTACAGTTACTAACGTTCAGTATGTCAAGTGATATACAGTGATCAAAATATACAGTATAGTTATACAAAGAATTCTGAGTATGGGTCACCGTACTAGGCTGTTTGTCACTTCACTTCACAAAGAATATGTTTATGGTAAAAAAGGAAAAAAATTATGTGTGTAAGATTAAATGCATAATGAATACTTGATTTAATTACATTTTTATCAGGATCATTATCCTTAACTAAAACCATAAACCATTAAAAACATATTTTATTTCAGCTGCCAAAGCAACATTTCTTATTTTTATTTAGTTCAACTTGATGGACTTAAATAACTACTGCTAAATCTGAAATAAATAAAAATGTAAAACTATGTAGAAATATTAAAATAAATTGCAAGAAAATTACTAAAACATTAACTAAAATTAAAATGAGATGGAAAATGCAAGGATATATATATATATATATCATAGCATTGGTGTCTATGTATGTGTGTGTGTGTGTTTGTGTATAAAATGTTTATATAGTTATATATTTGGTGACTGTCTTTACCACATCAGAAGTGATGAAATGGTAAATTCTGGTTCATGTATAGCAAGAAAAATGAGTGATTCACAGCTGATGGAAATATCTCAGGCCATTGAAACCATCTACCTTTCATTTGCATGATTTGTTCAGCCCAAACATGTTTTTGTGTGGATTGTACCCATATGAGTGTTCTGTCCGTGTCTTTATAGCACCTGATTACCATCATGCCATGTCACATGACGACGAATGGATCCATTCCATCCTTAATGAAAAAACATATTTGTTTCTATGACCGTTCACTTCAGGGACGTTGCTTCAAATTTAGTCCTTCCTGGCCTGGCGTCCCGTCTCTCTGGCTTTCTGCTCATCCAGTATGTGATAAATCTGTGCACGCTCTAGTGGGGCAACACAGGCTGAGGAATAACCCTCCAGAGCGCTTGTGCCGGCACTTTAAAAAATAAACCTGTTTGTTGCATCTCCATCATACATTTATCAAATAATTTCAGAGCAACGCTTCTGCTTCTGTTGGCTCCCACCAAACCAATTTATCTCCTTCTAAACAGGGGCTGTAGCTAAACGTGAAGCAGGTCTCGTCAGTCACTGAAGCATCCCAGGATCCTCTAACTTCCTGCTTTCTGAATGTCCACATTATATCCTGCTTGTTTTTTACTGCTTATTAATGCTTTATAGCCTATAAAACTACATATATAAAAAAAACTGATTCTGCTCGAGGCTAAACTGTGGAGTCAGCTAAATTTGAACCATTTCCTGGTATCAGTGCCTCAATTTTGTGAGGCTCCAAGCAAAGTATCCTGGGGAAATATTCATCCCCCTCAAAAAAATGTAGGTTTAATGATTCAATAGATGCTAGGGGTGTCCTGTGATGATGATGCACTCTAACAGGTCTGGTTTTGCTAACTTGTCTCCCGCCAGTGTCTCTAACCATCTGCTCTTTTATGACATGCAAGATAGGTTCCCTTAAATCCCAGAGATAAAACAACAATGCTATGAAACCGATATTAGACATGATGAATGATAGACTGGCAGCTGGAGAAAAGTTTTGCGGTTGCAATACCTGAAACAGAAGGACAAATTACTCTTGTAATTTTGACTGGATATATTGGATACAACTTGGTGTCAGTCAAATTGAAAAGGCAGGGTTGAAGCAAGTTATTAAAATTTAATGCAAAACTACAATGATGTTAAGAGTAAAATACACCAGTAAATCCAGCACATTAAGTAAAGAGGGGAAAATATGACTTTATGTTGACTTTAAAGCATTATCTGTGTAATATTACTAGTGAACGTCAAGTTAGAGGAGAGCTTACTTATGTGTCGTGATTAAGCTGTGCTGTAGTGGAAGGTGACTGTGGGCTGTGCAGTTTGACAAGGTCCCTGTCAAGCACAGTTCCATGTTTGATGAATGTTGTTTGGGGATGTTGGGTAATTTTTCTCTGACAGGGTGTGGCTTTGGGGGCGACATTGCTGTTGATTGCTTGTGCTCTACACAGACTGTGTGGAGAGTCGATTATACAGTGTTGTAGCAGAGTGGTTAATACTCTGGGCTGGTTATGCAAATGTTGCAGACTTGCTGTCAGGTGGGGGGTGACCACCTGGACAATTACTAACCGGACAATTAGTAAGAACCCTTGTTGTGCCCTTCAGCAGAGCACTTTACCCCAGGTTGCTCCCGAGGGACTGTAACTGCAATTAGTGTACTTAAAGTATCTTTGGATGCATCCGTTAATGGATAACAGTGGGCAATTAATACTTTATTTCTTTGTGAACTAAAGAGAGCAGTTGAGTTGAGGGAAGGACTGGATTATGGTCTTGTAAGGCCCATGAGCACATGTATCCGTGTGTCCCTCAGTCAAAATTCTGGATCACTTAGATTCCTATTGAGATGATTGAATAAGTGTGACCACTTCTTTAAAAAGTGAAAGTCCTACCTTTTGAAACCTTTTTTGCCTTATTGTTCACAAATTCATACACCGGTTTGCTTATTGCACAGAGGGGCCCTCAAAGTCCTTCCCTAGTATGTGCCAAGGACCTCAGATTCTTTTGGAAATCTATCTTGGTTCACTGTAGCCTTCAGAGTTTGACTAGATCCTGAGGCACTGGTCCCACTGGTTTCCAAAATTCCAAGCTCAAGTCTGATTGGCGAACTGGCTTCTAAAAAATTTCTGGGAAACGAGGAGTGCAGGGTTTTGTCATGTCATGTAAGGCAGTGGTTCCCAACGACGTTCCTGGAGCCACCTCAACAAAGCACATTTTATAATTAATTGGTATTATTCCTTTTTAACAAATAGGACACAACAGGTGAAATTTAACTTAGTGTTGTCGGATGTTGTAGTAAATAGTACAGGGGCCCCTCAAGGGTGCGTAAGTTCGCCACTTCTGTTTACTTTGTACACAAACGACTGCATTAGTCAGCAATCAAATCAATTTATTATAAAATTTTCGGATGACACGGTAATATTGCAATTGTTGACAAGAGACTGCAGTACTGATGACTACAAAGTTGGTATAGAAGCCTTTGTGGGCTGGTGTGACGACCATTATCTATAGATCAATGTTAAAAAAACTGAAGAGGTCATCATAGATCCCAGATCAGTGGGGGATAGGCACTCTGTTGTTGTCCATGGTGAAGCTATTAAACAGGTTTCTTCTTATAAATACTTGGGGGTTTACATCGATAGTGAGTTTAAATGGCACACACATGTATCATGGGTGTGCACAAGGATCCACCAGCATTTACATTTTTTACGGAAATTTGCGATTTGTTTGGAGTGAGCAGTAATATCATGTTAATTTTTTATAAAGCAACGATTGAGTCTGTTTTAAGATATGGAATTATTGTTCGGTTCGGAAGTTTAACAGTAAAATTGAGAGCCCAAATAAATAAACTGTTGAGAGTGGCAGGAAAAATCATGGGGACACAGACAATTAGCTCTTTACAGGATATTTTTGAGCTTTGTATCACCCAGCACGTCAACAAGATTTTATTAGACACCTCGCATGTGTTGTATCCTGAGTATACACTGATGAATTCTGGACGGAGATACAGGGTTACATTATGCAAGTATAACCGATATAAATATTAATTTTTACCATTGTCTATTAAATTAATTAATGAGTAAATGCAGGAAGATAAAGATAAATAATGGTAATAGAGGGTACAAGAGGCAGGAACTGAGGACTGTGTTGTGTATTGATATATGATATATGTACTGTTTTTATGATGTAGGTTTTTGGAATTGAAATGTGTTTTACTCTTTCATTTTATATTTTGTATGTTGTTATGTCTTGATGTGGCAGCAGTTTCCCTAATCTAAAACAAATTTCTCCTAAGGGAGACAATAAATGCTACCTTGACCTTGACCTTGGTATTGCATGTCATCTTAAACAGACACACATGATTCAGGTCATCAGCTCATTAATAGAGACTCAAAGACCTGAAATGAGTTTGTCAGACAAATGAGGCAGTTTGGTACCTTACATCAGTTGTATTAGAATTAGAATTGTTCCGATTCCGATACTAGTATCGGAAATATCACCGATACCACAACAAATTCTGGAATTGGCGAGTACATGAACCCATGTACCGATCCGATACCATTTTCTTAAACAGGACCTAGTTATGACCGCTAGCTTTGCCTTACCGCTGCACGGTTCTTCTTCGCTGCTCAGAATGCATTGCAAACACAGGAAGTTGCGCTGTGCTGCAACCCCCTGTTTAGAGCAGCGAAGAAGAAATTAAAACGCGTTAGCAGCACTGATCTATATATGACCGGATCACTCATCGCGTTCTAAACTGCCAATAGACAGTGAAGCCGCTTCTATATTATAGATCAGTGGTTAGCAGTGTGTCTGCTGTTTAGCAGTATTTCAGACTAGACCAACCAGACAGTAAAACGGCGACTAGGGATGCCACAAGTACTGCCACTTCACTACCACTACCACTTCACTAAGTTGGTGCTGAAAATTAAAAAATGTGATGATACCAGCGTCTCTGTAGAACCGGTAGTAAGTTCAAGTATATTCGGTACCCGCAGCTGCATTCAGTCGCTTCTGTGTTGGTCTAAGCCCAGGGCTCCAGACTGTAGCCGAATATATATACTAGTGTCTGTGAATATTAAACTGTAAAATATTATTTTAATATTACTCCTGCAAATTCTACATCTCTGTGGGTGAATGGGGCAGATGCGCGGGAGCTCGCTGTTTTGTAGTCTCTGCCGTGTGTCACTATATGAGGACACAAACGCATATACCGTCACTTCATGAGAATTTACCGTTTCATTTGAGAAAACTGTTCGGTTTAACGTGAGTAAATTGACAATATATTAAGCTACTGTTGTAGCCTACAGTAGATTTAGCTATGTCTCTATGTAGTAATAATAATATGTCTCTTTTAATAATAATAATTATGCCTCGACGGTTCCTTGTTTTTTACTTGTTTTGTTGTAAAGAGATTATCTGATTAATATATCATTTTGTATATTCCTAGACTTATTTGTTGCAGTTTTTTATACAGTTATATTGTAAAACTAAAATACCTTTTTTAGTTTGCAGGGTTAGATTTTTGGCTGCATTTGAAGTTCTTTTTCTCTTAAGAAAATAAATAATATTACTGTCAAATTCATGTCAGATAATAAAAATACTGTAATAAATACAGTAGTTCACCATGTATTTGTTCATGTTTTATTAAGGGATAAGTCTAAAGCACACCATAAAATAATTCTAGCAATTTACACAGGGCTAGTAGTATATACAGCTGTATATACAGATACACACCCAGGTATCGGATCAGTACTCGGTATCGGCCGATACCCTGAGCCCAGGTATCGGAATCGGTATCGGGAAGAGAAAAAGGCTATCGGAACAGCTCTAATTAGAATCACTAATTTTAGTTACCAAACTGCTATAAAAATAGCTTTTGGGGGAACTTCTGTATTTGCTGGATTCTACAAAAGTTTGCAAGGTTTGTGGTTTAATGTCTTTTTAAAAAAAAAACAATGTTTGAAGCATTTTAACTGAAACATACTTGAGCATCACTGTCTATTCAGCTTTTACAACATTATCTTGATTAAATAATTGGTAGTTAATACTTTTGGATGTCCATAATTTCCTAAATAATCAAAATGTAGCTTGACTTTGTCCAGTGTGTGTACATGTTAATCAGACTACAGTAGTTAGCCTTATGCTATAGCTCCAAAAGACTGAGGTGATTCATATTGTGCACTTCAAATATTTTGTTATGCATTGGGTCATGTATATTTAAATAGACAGATGAAGACCCACTGTCAGTGCTATAGATAGTACTCCAGACCAGAATCCATCTCAAGGCTGAGTCTGGACTATTTACATAGTCTTGGTCCTGTGATAGACTTAGGAGCATTGGGAGTCCAGTCTCGAAAACAGTAACAAAGTGTTGTGGTCTGTGCTGACTGTTGTATTGTGTTTCTGGACTGGAAAACACTGTGTGCTTTGCGAATGTGAAACCAGACTTCATTCATTCGTCCTCAGGTCTCGGTCTTGACTCGGACTCGACCCTTCTTCTGTTCTCCATCTTCATTTGGACTCCATCTTCTGGTCTCGGTTTTGATTCAGACTTAACCCACTTCTGGTTTTGTCTTGATTTGGACTCGACTATCTTCTGGTTTTGTCTCGATGCAGACTCTGTCCTCTTCTTTTCTCCATCTTGATTCAGACTCGACCCTCTTCTGACTATCAAGTTTATGTACAATGAATGTCTTTCCTGAGATAAATTTTGTGATAAAATTGACCAAATTGGAAAGCATAAAACCTATTGCAATTATTGTATGGCAGGCACACTACAAATAATTAATGGAATTGATGACATTAAATATTTCCAAGTATTTACACTGTCCTTCAAAGCAAGATGTCAAATGGTTTAGTTTCTTTTAATAATCCCACTTCATATTTACTATTTTACTGCATAATTATTACAAACTGTACATAAATATATTTTGTATTCAGTTGCTTTTGGCAGTGTAGTAGACTATAGCCCACAACGACCTTTGTGATTGATATAGCTTATCCTGCCCGAAAATACCCAAGACATTACGGTTCATGTCTGCAGTAATAGTTACCTAACTGACATGAATCCAAAAAACAAATAATGTCTGAGCAAATCATGAGTTTTCACTCTACACCTACCTCTGACTAGGCATAACATTTAGTCTCAGACATAGCAATACGCTGAGATGGTGCAACAGATATAAATTCTATGCAGGACTTGAAGTGCATTTTACGTCCAGCTTAGTCTTACAACCATTTGTACGTCCAATGGAGCAACCGGCCCCTGGTCTCCATCTTGATTCAGACTCGACCCTCTTCTGGTTTAGTGTTGACTCTGATTTGACCCTCTTCTGTTCTCAGTTTTGATTCAGACTCGACCCTCTTCTGGTTTAGTGTTGACTCTGATTTGACCCTCTTCTGTTCTCAGTCTTGATTCAGACTCGACCCTCTTCTGGTTTAGTGTTGACTTTGATTTGACCCTCTTCTGTTCTCCATCTTGCTTCAGACTTGACTGTCTTCTGGCTTTGGTCTTAACTTGAACTAAATATACTCTGGTCTTAGATAATCTGATCTCGACTATAACACTGGCCGCTATAGCTCAGTTATAATGAAAATTTTAATATACTTGATTTCAGATTCTAATTCATATTTTCCCAGCCCTGAAATGTCAAATTCAAAATGCAAACTTTCATTTATCCCATATATATATATATATATATATATATATATATATATATATATATATATATATATATATATATATATATATATATATATGTATGTCAAGACACCACTTTTTGTTGAAATGGGCTGTTCTTGCCTGGACAAGCTATGAAGTGGACCAGACTTTGCTGATAACAAAAGTCTGGCTTGTGTCAGACTTGTACAGACTGTTAACCATCAGTACCACACATCAAACCTACCTGTTCTGGTATGATATCTGTCCAAATCATTTAGTCATCAGTCTTCACATCTGTCCTCTTGTGTTTCCCAGCAGCTGTTATTTCCTGTTTTCCAGTTTTCACATGCCATACACCTGTCAAACACGGCTAGCGGACCCTGACACACAATAACTCACGCAACTGCCACCCATCATTCTCCCGGCAATCAGTCTAACCCGACATTCATCGTTCCTCATCTGTTGCGTACGCTAGAAAGCAGCCCTCAGGTGTGCACACTGCGCTGTTTGCCTCCTATCAGTCATGTGTAATATTATGTTTATCCTCACCACAGGTGACCCTCTTTTTAACATCATTGTTTTTGCAAAACATCAGGACCATGCAGCTCATTTTTGTGTCACGACCTGCCATTTGGGAAACACAGAGATAAATTGTGTTGAATTGAGACTGTAATCCACAGACAGACTCTGAGATCCTTCTGAAATAATTATCCGTTTGCGCTGACATTGGTCTCTGTTGTTCATGTGTAGCCTGTGGCTGTTTCAGAGTAGACTTATGCTGTCTATTTTCAGTCTTATCGCATAATCACAGCGCCCCAGTCAATGTCTGCAGGCCCACAGGCTAAACCTGATTTAGATAAATAAGACCTGTTAGATGGAGTAGCATTGCACTACTGACAAATAAGCCTGTCTGCATGAATAAAACACTGTGTGTGTGTGTGTGTGTGTGTCGTGGTCTTTGCCTAACATATGGGGAACAAATGTTCTTGCAATTAATTTTCTGTGTGTGTGTGTGTCTGTGTATATCTTCTTATCGTCCAGGTCAGAACATCTTTATGTTTGAAGCTTGTATGACTTTTAGTCTTTTAAAACATTTACATATTTAGCTGACGCTTTTATCCAAAGCGACTTACAATTGCTATAAATGTCAGAGGTCGCACGCCTCTGGAGCAGTTGGGGATTAAGTGTCTTGCTCAGGGACACATTGGTGTCTCACAGTGGATTCGAACCCGGGTCTCTCACACCAAAGGCATGTGTCTTATCCACTGCGCCAACAACACCCTACTAGCTATCAGTCCAGCTATCTGTCTGTCGTTCTGTCTGTCTGTAGCTCTTTTGGTCATTCTGTCCATCCATCCGTCCATCCATCCATCCATCCATCCATCCATCCATCCCTTTTGTTCTTTCTTTCATCTTTCATTCGTTCATACTTTCGTCCGTCCCTCCATCTGCCTATCATTTCTTTCTTTCTGTCATTCATTGTCTCTATCTCTTGTTCTTTCTTTCTGCCGTTTGTTCATTCGTTTGTCTGTCTATCTATCATTCATTCTCTTTTTTCTTTCTTTCTGTCATTTGTTCAATTGTCTATCTCTTTCGTTCTTTCTTTCTGTCATTCTGTCTGTCATCCTGTTTATCGTTCTCTCTTTAAGAGTTGTTTTAATCCTTATTTACTTAAGTAAATGCAGCATAATTTTGCTGCATATTATACTTGTGTATCGTGTGTGTTTTGTATTGGAGTCATTAGATGGAAGCCAATAATTCTGTTGTGGGCATTTTGTTTGGTCAACAAAACTTCCTTTTTAATTTTATATTGATGGTCTTTAATAACCAAGTGTCCTAATTTTTGTTGTTGATAACGCTGAAACAAACATCTCTGTGTATTAGTCAAGCCCCATTGGACAGTAATAATCTGATGAAAAGTGATGTTGAACAGTTATTGTATATCTAGCAGTTTGCAGTCGAGGGCGTATGACAAGACGAGACATGATTGCTCTGAAGTCTTTATAGTACAGTAGCCATCTAGAATCGTCTACGGCACTAATTGCGCAGAGGCTGATTAGCAATTGTAAGTGGTTCGTGGACGTGCTGTTGATAGGAGAAATGCTGAGAGGGTGCTTTTCCTGTTAACCTGGTGGTGTGCTGTACATGGCATAATTAAATTGCCCCATGTCTCCTAACCCCACTGTAATATTAGCAGAGTTTATTCAGTCATTCATCAAAAAATCCCTCATCAGAGATGCTGTTCAGGACTAGCAGAACCTGCTAAGCTAGCACACAGCTGTTTGCGGTGAGAAGGAAACAAAACGAAACAGACCTGAAATTTTCTTCATCAGCATATATCTGTATTAGCTTACTAGTAATAAGGTAAACTAATACAGTAAGTGATCTTTCTGCAGTTTTGAAGTTGTTATATACTAACACTGAATTTGCATCATCTACTTTAATGCGTGGTTTCTAACAATAATATCACATTAAATATTGATTTGAGTTGAAATTGTATTATTATGCAAATAAAGAGAGGCCACACAGTGCAATGAGGGACATGAAGTTTTTTGGCATACACAATCAACTGTTAAAAATAACATGATGATGACAATAACCTAATAATAATATATAGTTGTATATATTTAAAATAATTTAAAATAATAATGTTTTACATTATTTTAATGTGTAATACAAATAAAATTAATTCATTATTATTCTCATTCTTACCCCCCCCCCCCCCCCCCCCCACACACAATAAAATTATCTTTTTTTTTTTTTTTTGGGTGAACAAGACAAAAACAAGAAAAAATAAATAAATTGCAGGGTAAATATTGATTATTGTCACCGAGTATTTATTAAGCTTGTCTTAATGACATTTTGTCCAGTGTTATAGACATAATAAATAAAATAGCAATGTTTTTATTCTTCTTTCAATTAATGTCTATTCATTTACTTCTTTTTTTTTTTCCATCATTTATTTATAAACTTTTTAAAGAATTAACAGAAAGTTTCATACAATTTAAGTTATAGCTTTTCCCCCCTTTATAACCCTTTCCGCCAAAATAATTAACCATACATTACATAAAGGTTAAGACAATAATAATACTCATAACATCAATAAAAAATAAATAAATAAATAAATAAATAAAAAAATAAAAAAAAAAATATATATAATAAAAATAAATAAATAAATAAAAATAATAATAATAATAATAATTAAAAAAAATACAAATACATAGCCAATAATACAATTTCCTAACATATTCGTGGTCCTTACACAATTATAAAGCAAAACTCCAATTGGTTATTAATATTTAACATTGATCAATAAGTGTGAGAGTCTTCATCTTCTCAAAATGTGTAATCATGGGTTGCCAAGTCTTATAAAAAGTTTGGACAGATCCTTTCATTAAATATTTAATTTTTTCTAATTTTAAGTATGACACTAGATCACATAACCACATTGAGGCTTTAGGGGGGCTTGTAGACTTCCACTCCAATAGTATTCTTCTCCTCGCCAGTAAGGTGGCAAAAGCAATAACATTTTTTAATTTATTTGTCAGTGATACTCCATATTCTGGTACTCCAAAAATAGCAATTTCAAAACTGGGTTTTACATCCAAATTAAAGGCCTCATTTAAAGTTTTAAATATGAATGTCCAATAGTCACTCAGCTTTTCACAAGCCCAAAACATATGAAAAAAGTCTACTTTGTCACCTTTACATCGGTCACACAAATCATCAACATTTGGGTAAATTTTTGAAAGTCTATATTTTGTGTAGTAGGCGCGATGAAGGACTTTAAGTTGTATAAGGCTAAGGCGTGCACACGAGGTTGATCCATTTACTCTACTAAGAGCCTCATCCCAAATTTCGTCAGGTATTTCACTCCCTATGTCCTTTACCCACTCACCTCTTGTTCTGTCAATTAAAACATCATTTGAGGACATAACCATCTTATATATTGCTGCAATTTGACCTTTAAGAAAAGTAGGAGATTGTAAAATTTTATCCAATAGTGAAGTAGGTGGCAAGTCAGGAAAAGTTGAGCTCTGAGCTTGAACAAAGTGTCGGACTTGAAAGTAACGGAATAGGTTGGACTGTGACAGCTGGAATTTCTCTGAGAGGTCATTAAAACTGGCAAATGTGCTGTTTATATAAAAATCACTACACCTGGCCAAGCCTACCCTCTGCCATTGTGCATACGTTAAATCTATTTTACCAGCAGGAAACAAATGATTATTACAGAGAGGGCTTAGCATAGAAGAGTTACTGAGTTTATGCCTTTGTCTAAACTGTGACCATATTTTAAGTGTAGAACGTACAACTGGGCTCGATGAGTATTTAGAGGGAGAGAATGGTAGCTTCATTGTTATTAGAGCAGAAAGCGATGTAGAAATACAAGTATTTGCCTCCGCCTTACACCAATCAACCTCAGGGGACGTATACCAACAAATAATTTTTTGAAGATTTGCAGCCCAGTAATAGCCCATAAAATTAGGTAGAGCTAAGCCTCCCTGGGGCCTTTGCCTTTCAAGGAGCTCCTTGCGAATTCTAGGGTTCCTTCCCCCCCACAAGAATGATAGTATGGGTTTATTTACAGAACGGAAGAATGTTTTTGGCAGAAAAACTGGAAGTGACTGAAATAAGTATAAAAATCTAGGTAAGATATTCATTTTTATACAATTTACTCTGCCTGCTAGAGACAAGTGCAATGCATCCCATCTCTGAAGATCAGACTTAATATTACTAATGAGTGGTAAAAAATTTTTTGCATATAAACCTGAGAAAGTACGAGTAATATGGACTCCTAAATATTTAAAACCAGATTGAGAGATGCGAAATGGGAGGGATGCCGCATTGATTTGTAAAGCAAGAGGGTTAATCAGGAAACATTCACTTTTAGAAAGGTTAAGTTTGTATCCTGAAAAACTGCCAAAAATGGATAGTTTCCGCACTATTTTTGGGACGTTTTCAACTGGATTTGAAATGTATAACAGAAGGTCATCCGCATATAAAGAAACCCTGTGCTCCATCCCCATTCGATCAATGCCCTGTATAGACTGCAAGGATTTAAGCATAATGGAAAGGGGCTCTATTGCTAATGCAAAAAGAAGAGGGCTTAAAGGGCAACCCTGTCTCGTACCCCTTAGTATTGGAAAAAATTGTGAACGTATTTTGTTTGTTATAACAGATACTTTAGGATTAGAATACAACAATTGGACCCAGGATATGAATTTTGGACCAAAACCAAATTTCTCCAATACTGCGAATAGATAGCTCCACTCCACTCTATCAAATGCCTTCTCCGCATCCAGGGATACCACCACCTCTGGGACCTCCCTGGATGCAGGAGAATACAGAATACCAAGAAGCCTCCTTAAGTTGGTGAATGAGTGGCGACCCTTAATAAAGCCTGTCTGATCTTGGGATATTATTTCTGGTATAACAGTATCTATTCTAGAGGCCAACAATTTGGCAAGAATTTTAACATCAACATTCAGCAAAGAGATTGGCCTGTAGGAATTGCACTCTAGTGGATCTTTTCCAGTCTTCAAAATGAGTGTAAGAAATGCCTCTGTGAGAGACGGTGGCAATTCTGTATTGTTTAGAGAATTCTCAAACATTCTCAGAAGAAGCGGAGCTAATTTGGGAGCAAAAGCTTTATAAAATTCGACAGGATAACCGTCGGGGCCGGGGGTTTTGCCATTTTGCATTGCTTTAATAGAATCTAAAATTTCTTGCAGCTCAATTGGTTGTTCTAATCTATCTTTATGATCTGGATTAATAGTCTGGGTATTCAGGTCCTTCAAAAAGGTTGACATGCCTGATAAATCCCCACGAAATTCTGAAGTATATAAATTTGAATAAAATGTTTTAAAAGTTTCATTAATTTCTTTAGGATCCACTGTCAGTTGTTGTGATGCGTTGCGAATCTGTGGAATTAACCTGGAAGCTGATTGACACTTTATCTGATGTGATAATAAACGGCCCGCTTTTTCCCCATGTTCATAAAAATTCCCTTTAGACCAAAGCAGATTTTGTTGAGTCTTTTCAATTGATATCTGATCATATTGTGCTTTAATTTCCACTCTCTTTTTAAGCAGTTCATCAGAAGGGGATAGAGAGAGTTGTTGATCTAATTTTTCTATCGAATCAATTAGTTGTTGTAGTTTTGCATTTCTCTTTTTATTACTGGATACAGAATAAGATATAATTTCACCTCTAATGACAACTTTAAATGTCTCCCATAAAGTCAGTGGTGATACCATTTCTGAATCATTTGTGTGCAGGAAGTTATCTATCGCCACTGATATATGTTTGTGGAAATTTTTATCTGCCAACAGAGTAGAGTTTAGTCGCCAAGTAGGGCGCTGTGTAAAATGTTGAATAAAACGAAGGTCAAGAAGTAATGGTGCGTGATCTGATATTATAATTGCTGAATATTGAGTATTTTCCACTAAAGGAAGTATTGTTTTATCTATAAAAAAATAATCTATTCTTGAGTATGAAGAATGGACAGGGGAAAAATAAGAGAATTCTTTCTTTTGCGGGAATAAAAATCTCCACGGATCCAGACAGCCCGTTTGTGCCATGAAAGTAGAGAGAGCTTGGGACATTTTAGACTGGAGCATGGATTTCGGATTCGAACGATCTAGAATTGGGTTAATAACACAATTCAGATCCCCGCCAAAAATTAATCGATGTGAGTTTAAGTTGGGTAAATGTGAGTAAATTGGGACTGCTTAATGCCGTTGAAAGACGCGCGTTTCCTTGACAGCATAGCGCTGAGATCTGGGTAGATTCTGACTGGATTCCCCTTGTATTTCGCCTCATGCCGCCTTGACCATCGCAGTAATTGCTCCTTTTCTTGAAACCTGTGAAAGCACACCACAAATGGACGTGGTTTACGGCCATCAGCTGGCTTTTGACCGGGTGATCGATGCGCTCTCTCAAGTGCTGGTGGCTTGTCGAAGACCTCCGTGCCCGTCACCTCTAGCAGCATCTCAGAAATGAACGTAACAGGATCTTGACCGTTTTCGCTCCCTTCTGGAATGTTCACAATCCTCAGGTTTGCCCTTCACGATCTATTCTCCAAATCTTCAATGCGGTCAATGAGAGATGTGTTCTGCGCTTGCAAAGTTTTTATTGTGTTTTCGGCCACTGTCAGTTTTTCAAAATTCTCCCCAACCAGGGATTCTGTCGCGACCAAACGGCTTTGAAAGCCATCCACAGTCTCTCTCAGTGCATTTACAGAGCTTTGTAAAGGACCAATAGATTCCCGAATCAAGTCAGAAATGTCTTCCCTGATACTGATGCGCTGTTTAGTTAATTCAGAGATCAACTGGTCCATGGAGACAGATTCAGAAGTTTCCGTCATGGCCTGTTTTTCGAGATTAGAGGTAGCGGCCATGGTTGCTAACTTACCGGCAATGCTAGCATTAGCTCTCGTGGTCGGTGGGGCTGAGGGGTGCGGTTGCTTCTGCTTAGTGTGACTCATAATTCACCAAGCAATGTTCTAACGCGTATATCAAAAATGACTGACGCTAAATGGTGTGTAACAAGTTTAGTTTGAAAATGTAGGTCGGGAGCCCTTCTTCCTTCGACCTCACGCCTTCATGGCTATACCGGAAGTCTATTCATTTACTTCTTTACTTATTTAAATAAACAGACATTAAATAATAAAAAAAAAAGGAATAAAGACATTGCTTATTTATTTATTTATTTTTGTGCGTCTGTACACTCAAACCTCCGATTTTTCCCACTGATTTTACCTCAAGAGAACTTGAGCTGACCTTTGTCCAGTGAGACTATGATCCTTCCTTTGTGGAGTGATTTATGTGTCTTCCTTCATATCGATCGTGTTCTGGTATGATCAAAGGTGCACCTAAAAGCCAGCACTGAGAGAGACCATTATTGTGGATTTGGCTTTGCTCATACATTATTTATCTCCTTGAGCCTGTTCTATATGCCATTATGGACATTATAAAGAAGGGAGCCACTGTCTCACCGTTTACTTAGTGTAAGCACAGGATACACGCTGGAGAGATCGGATACAGTCAATGCAGAGGGTCATAAAAAAGCCATAAAAAGGGTATTGAGATGCTCTCCCGCCACAGAACGTGCAACATTCCCATTGGAAATGTGCCCCTGATTTAAGGGAACAGGAGATGGAGTAGTTTTTCATGGCATCCATGAGATATAGTGGAGGGTTTGGGGTGGGAAGTGTTGGGTGAGTTAGAGGGGGACGTGTGGGATATGGCTTTCAGTTTGTTAGCAGTGTGATAGTGATGGATGAGGCTGGTAAATATCTACTGATTTCTCTTTTTCTGTTCCTTTTTCACTAGCGCAAAGCCCGTGTTGAAGCCATGACGCTGGATCTGGCTTCTTTGAGGAGCATCCGGGAGTTTGCAGAGATTTTCAAAGCCAGGAAACTGTAAGTAATACACAATGCAACAGAATTGTGATACAAGGTTTAATTGTGCACCTTGACGAACGCTGTCTAGCTCATCATGAAAAGCTTTCTGTTTGCCCTGTCCTGAGACCGACCCCCCTCCACCTGGCTCCATTAACCAACTAACGTTTCAGAGAAGGGGCCAAAAGGTCTCCCCTCTTTCATCGTGACCCCTCATCCCTCTCTGAGGTCAATAAATAAGTAGCTGAACCTTAGCTATAATTCCATCAATCGCAAAGCCACAGATTGGCAAGTCCTTCACAGTCTCCTAGTTAAATCAATTACTGCTCCTAGCTTTCGGGAAGTTGTAGTGCACATCATGCTGGGATAACTGAGGAAATGACTTTTAAAAACAGTGTAAACGTGTGGCAATAAAAAAAAAAAGTGAATTAATGTTCATTTATTTATCCACCCATATATGCTAATAAATAAATGAATTAACACATTAAAAAACAAATATATATATATATATATACTTAGGGATTGGCGATATATCACATGCAATTGTCAAGCGCATTTCGTCAGTAAAGCCGGTTACGCAATATAACGTTCATTATCGCAGATGAATCGCCTTCAATAATAACGTGATATTGCGGAGCTTGTCAGAGATCTGCAGTTCTGTCTATTAAATGACGCTCCATTTGAAAGCAGGTGATGGCGATTTACCGCTAATCAGGGAACCGACTTTACTGACGAAATGCGCTTGACAATTGCATGCAATATATCGCCCATCCCTACATACACTATATATATATATTAGGGGTGTGGCCGAAGCCGAATACCTTATTCGGAAAGGCAAGAATAATGGCTTCAAAAATGAATAACGGATAACAATAATAATATTCGGCTGAGGCTGCAGCACAGCCTGGTGTTTACTAGATTCACAGGTGAATCAGGGGATCAGCGCAATATTTTACACAAACCTCTGAATTCACTCAATGAGTGTGTGAAGTGAATGAACATAAACTTTATGAATGAAAAGAGTGCAAATCAAACTCCACATTGCTGTTGCCACGCCGTACATCTCTCAGAAATCAGAGCTTGGCAAGAGTAGGGCTGATATTACCTAAAATATTACATCATACACGTTCTACTATTTGTTCTGCTATTTAAACCTTATGCGATATGATATATGAATGAATAAGCACAGCGCGATGCCAATCAAATAGCCGCATTGCCGTCTCTGCGCGTCTCCGTCTCTCAAAAACCAAACGAGCTCTCTGTCAAGAGTATAGGATAATAATCAGCTTAAATACAGATACATTTTCTACTAGGCCTACATGTTTGCTTCCTTAACTTTTGCTGGTTTGCGTGGCATATGCACATTTGTTTAGTGAAGTTCAAAAACGACTCGTTTAAATAGTTCTGCATAATGAAATGTTTGTCTTGAATTAATTCATTCACTAAATGTTTGTCATGAAATCTTGCTGCTTGTATGATAAATTTATTTTTTAGAAATTTTTAATTTTATATTTTAGAACACTGAATAGGGCAAATAGTCGAAATAGTTTTCCACACTCTTATTTCCCCGTAGTTTTTCCAGACCTGCAAATTACTTAAGTGAAATACTTTTTTAACTCTGCAGGAACCGGTGAGCCAAAGGAATTCCATGTTGTTTTACATAATCCTCTAAAATTACAATGCAGGAACAAGTGTGCAAAGTAGCTAAATGAGTTTATAAATTAAATAAGCACAAAAAATACCAGTGTTGCAGTTGCGTTTTTTCATGCATTTCCTGAAAATTGCTTGAATCAATTTCCATATTTCTAAATTGTGTAGGAACCCTTACTGTTTTAATTTAGATACTTAAATACCTGTTTATTGGATCAAGAAAGGTCCCCAAGCTGGGACTCGAACTCACGTTGCTCGAAGCACAACCGCACTACATCTCGAAGCACTGCCTATACAATGAAATCGGGCCTGTACTGTGTGTCCATTCACCACCCATTGGCCTGAAAATTAATTTTGAATTATGAATGGCTTGAAGTCTGGACTAATTAAAATTCTCTCGAAAAGAGCATTGATTATGTTGTATTATCCATTATTTGTTGTTATCATGTTACATAAGGTTATTTAATATGACGCCAAGGCGTTTAACAGTTTCAGCGTGTCTTTGTATGCCTTGTATTATCATATCAAGACAGTTTTTTTTTATCTGTAAACATTCATTAGTTTTTTGATGGTGAGCTGCAGTGATCAGTAATTACGCTAATGAGGCATAATTATGATTTGATATAGACGTGTCTAGAATTTTCTCGGCTCTGTGAGAACTGTGTCAGGCTAGATTTAGTATCTTATTTTTTCCCCTGAAAACTAAAGTATATGTTTGTATTTTAATATAATTATTAATAATTTGATACAATCATTTGATTGAGTTAAATATTATTTCTGTTTTGATGTTTCTCATTTCGGGTATATCATTGTCAGACATGGGTCTATTCTTAGTGAAATGTTTTGAATCGGGTTCCTTTTCTGCTCCATGCTTTCCTCGCTCTTGGATCTCCCTCCTTCGTTTTACTGCGACACTGCTTCGACCTTCACAGCTCCATCAGCTCACAATCCAGAATTAGTGAGTTGCAGTATTAGAGGTGACGTCCTGGTTGTGTGGGGCACGTGGAGATGCCGCCGGTGTCCCCGAGCCCTCGAGGGGCTGCAGGACTCATTTGGCCCCTGGCTGGCCCCGGGGCAGCGGCAGCAGCTTGGTCAGCAGCCAGACCCCTGGAGGTGACCCCCACCCTGTCCCAGAGCCAAACCCTTATTTTCAGGTATAAAATGCGTTGACCGTAGCTCCTGATTACAGGATTTCTGAGTATTGTTTCCTAAAGTGGCCCTAAGAAAGATGTGTGTTTTGGGATCTTTTCCAAAGCCTAGTTAGTTGCCTTGCCTACAGCCTACATAGGCATCTGCTTTCTAAGGCACTATCCTAGCTGAAACTCAGCCTTAAAAGTGACAGTTTGCAGCTGAAGCACATAGGAAACTCATTTTCATTGATTCTGCTGGAGTTTTCCATTAGCATGTTGCTAAGCTACCAACGCACGTTCACAGAAATATGTACACAGACAAATTTGCCTTTTGAGTTTTTGTTTTGCTATTTTACTAAGTTTTTTTATTTCTTTATTTTGCTTGTGTTTTTTTTCCTTTGCATTAATTTGTTATGCTTATTTTGCTTTGCGTTCTGTTTTTTTAATGCTATGGTTTGGATTCTGTTAATTTTGCGTTGCTTTCTATTTTGCTTTGTTTTGTTTTCTTTAGCTTTCTTTGATATGATTTGCTTTTGCATTTTTGTTTTGCTTTTATTTCGTTTTGTTTTGTTTTGCTTTGCTCTGCTTTGTTTGGCGGTGTCTCAGAAGTCGTTTGAAATTAAGATGTATAGCGCGTAGCTTTGAATTTTTTTAATGGATTATCTGGAGCAACAATGGGTCTGAATTTTTTATTTTATTTTTGGGTACAGCCATGTGTGTACCTGGTATTCCTTATGTTAAAGGGACCAAATGTCCCCACAATGATAATAATACCAGTAAATTTAGATTCCCAACGAGAAAACAAAATTATAAATCATACATAATGACTTTTTTTGTCTTTATCTAAAACAGCAGGACATTTTGTGTGAGGGCTAGGTTTCATTGTAGAGTTAGGGTAAGAGGATAGAAAATACAGTTCTTTGCAGTATAAAAACCATTATGCCTATGGAATGAACCCATAAAACACGGAAGTGTGTGCATGCAACTATGTTTTTTCCTTTTTCTGTCATGGCTTGATGCTTAAAGTGACAGTTCAGGCTTGTGCAGATCTTTTTCATGTCTGTGCCTCAACCTTACAAACACATCTGAGCTGGTCAGCTTATAATGGAAGCTGTTTATCTCAAAAGCATTTATTTGGCCCATTGACCCATAGTTAGTGTGGGGATTGTTTCAAACACTGGACTAGATGGTGAGAGTACTTTCTTCCTGATGCTTTATCTGTCCTTAAGATAGTTACTAGTGTAGTAAGTGTTTGGTACCTTTGGATTCAGGATGCAACTTTCCTGCTTCTCAAAGGATGGTTTGATTTAGTTTATCTATGGATGTGCTGTTTAGTTTATCTATTTATTTTGTTTGTCTGTGTAGTTTTTTTTTCTGTTCTGTTTCGTTTAGCTTGTTTTGTTTTGCTTTGCATTCTGTTTTGTTTTTTGTTGTTTTTATTTGCATTCCATTTTTCTTCTGTTCTGTTTTCTTTAGTCTTATTTCAGTCGATTGGCTAAAACAAATCTAAGATCTTGGGGTTTATTTGAATACTACAGATAGGGGTTTTCTAAGCAGGATTTGACTTTCATACATGCCTCATGCTCATGTAACCCGGACCACCGTGATCATACTCGAGCGAGTGAATGAATGAATGAATGAATATCCTCTCTCTTGCCAAGGTAGTATTTCTTTATTAGCTGTTCCCTGGCTGTGTGTGTGCGTGTGAGTCCCAAAAGGAGGTGGAGTAGAGTAATTCTCATCAGGATAGAGAGGTGTTCAGGTGTGAATGGCAGCAGGCAGCTGGTGAGTCCACACCACGCCTCCCTGTTTCTGTTTCCATCTGCAGGCGCACATATTAACAATTACTGCCATTGGAGCTTCAATCACAGCTGCTTTTGCCATTTTTCTGTAGCCTGTCTTTTCTTTTGTAGCCATTTGTAAACCCCCACCTTACCTTGCCCGCTCCCTCATTTATTTTCTTTCTCCTCTCACTCCTGTTCTCTTTGTTCTTCGCCCTCAGTATGTTCAGGTAGGCGCAGGAAACATATTTCCATGTACTTATCATTCCTTTGTTCTCATCAGGTTTTTGTAGTGTTTAATTAACTCAGTCACACAACATATGTTGTGAAGTGAAGTTGATCGCCTATGATGTTTAATTTCGCCAAGCGTTCGCTGTGTATTGATTGCTTGTGGACAAAATCCTGACTCAAGGTGTTCAAACCAAGAGCAATGCAATAAAGTGACAAAGATATGCAACAACAAATAACAGCAAATATTATCACCAAAACCAGTTATATACAATTTTTTTTCAGTCTCTGAGAAAAGTTTGCATACTTATGTCAGTCAAGTTCACTACGGTAAAACACATGCTTTATTGCAGGATCTGTTTTGCTAAACTAACAATAAAGTACTCATATTAGCATAAAAATATGACCATCCATCCATCCATCCATCCATCCATGCATCCATCCATCCATCCATCCATCCATCCATCCATCCATCCATGCATCCATCCATCCATGCATCCATCCATCCATCCATCCATCCATCCAAAACTTTACCAATCTTTGCCACTATTCTTCAAACCACTGTTTTACCTGTCAAGTTTTTAATGATTTAAAATACAATAAAAGTTGTTTTAATTTATATACTACAACATACAAACCACTTGAACTTCATGAAATCAGTCCACAATGTGTAGTAAATTAAGGGAAATGTATATTAAATAATTCCAATTAAATATGATTAATTACAATTATTTACATGAGCTGCCAGTAGTAACTGTAACAGAACTAATATGTTCGTCCAGCTAACATTTAGTGTAATTTCATATCAACTCTAAGAAAGCATATTTTCGTGGCCACAGAAGATACTTTCATACAGTATTAATGCATCAGAGCGTGTAGCAAGGATCAAAACCATAAGGGGCATTAATTTGCAAGGCAGAATCAGAAACTCATGCCATTTGTGCACAAGAGTTTTATTAACTAAACACTAACACAAACTAGTCTGACAAACAAACATGCATACAATCACTCATACAGGAGAAAAGGCAAATGAGATTTGATTGATACCATCAGGAAAACCAGAGAATGAAGCGATGAAAAGAGTCAGTTAACCACCTGAGTAAACCCGTCAGCACCATTTATAACGAGGTATATAGCTTATACTAAACCTCTGTTTCTTAGGGGTCCAAGAGAGTTCTAGCTCATCCTCCTCATCCCCTTTGGATCTAAAAGAACTGCAGAGTAGACTCAGGCGGGTCACTGATGTGAGGCCTTCAAGTCTGAGAAGATTCACGCCTCTCAGGAAGGACTTGTCCAATGAGAGAGGCTGAAATTCCAAGCGGGAGGTTGGAAATACGGGGGAGTTTTATGAGGCTTTGTGTGAGGACAAGCTAATTTGCATATGGAACACGATTAGGTGTTGATGCACAAACTACTAAAGGTTCTCCGAACACATAGGTATCAACATAAACACTCTCATTTAGATCATGAGAATACGATCTTTGCTTTCAAATGACTTGTAGACGACTGATTTCTAATGAAGCTTTTAGCTTACTGATCGGAAAGCCTCTGTTGCGAATGAAAAAAAAAAAGAATCTCCATAGGTGTGCGTTGTTTATTTTGAACATCTCATTGCGCTGTGAGAACAGGCCTCTACAGAAACGTGGCTTTATTAATGGGCACATGTTTGTGGGCCCGTATGCGTAAACTTGCACCGTTTATGTGTGTCTGTCTATTTTAAAGCATCTCTGTGTTAGCCCCACATTTTCTCGGCGGCCCATAAACGCGTTTGGCCCCTTAACGGCGGCCGGACGGAGTGAAGGGAGACAAAAGCAATCATTCTTTTATGGGCAGAGATTATTCTGAGGTCAGAGGTCGTGCCCTGGGGGTTGTTTAAAGTAAGTATGGAGCGTTATTCCTCCCCGTCCGGTCATTA
This sequence comes from Carassius carassius, assembly GCF_963082965.1. Taxonomy (NCBI): domain Eukaryota; kingdom Metazoa; phylum Chordata; class Actinopteri; order Cypriniformes; family Cyprinidae; genus Carassius; species Carassius carassius. The sequence goes on from NC_081804.1 coordinate 17,354,290, forward strand.
CCGCCCCCGCTCGCCCCGACACGTAAATTGCACATTTGCGGAAGACCCCCCTGATCGCATTAATAAGTTTAAAGGGAGTTTTTACATTATGTAGGCCAAGCTATTAAAACCATTTGTTAGCTTTTTGCTTATGAAGACACGGCTGGCAGGGGGCGGCTCAGAGCGAGCGCTGCGAGTTGTTAAATCATACGACACAACAGCAGCATTAGCATGCAAACAACAACGCTCCTTCCCACTGAGAGCCGTTTCCAAATCAACCAGAGAAATTACACTCTAGGTGAAAGAGATTTTAAGAAATAGACTCAGTTTCTTTCAGAAGAAGAATGTTGTGGTGAATGATATCTTAAAATACCTCCACTGCATCATCAGGGGCCACTTTCAGCTGTAGAGCTCCAAAAAACCCCGCTCAATAACAGTTTTTGCATTTTCTGAGAATGTGAGTGTTGCTTGTTTTTTGTGCAAAACTTCACACGCTGCTAGGTTTTTTATTTTAATTAAAAAAATTGTATGATGTGGTTTATTGGTAACTCACCCTTGGCTTTTACTCGTCCAACGTCAAAGAGTCACTGACATATTTGTTTATGTATTTATTGACATATATGTAAATGTATATGGTGACTTGAATGAACTTAAGTTCTTGATTCATATTTTTTTTGGTCATGGTGGTGCGACTTTCCTGATGTCCAGAAAAAAGGGAATTATGGGAAATTATGAGATATCAGATAATTGCATCTTTCTGGGATATGGCAAGGTCCATTCAGCTCAGTGTTATTTTTGTATTATTAATATCCAAATATACATTAATAATTTTTTTATTTTGATATTATAGTTATTATTTTTTCAGTGCTCTTATTAAATGTATTTATTAAATTTTATATATATATATTTTATCCAATTGGTAATTTTGGTGCTTAAATTTATTTCAGTTAGTTGTCAACTTATACATTGACATTTATATAATTTTGTGATGGTAAATGCAAATAGTAAAACAGCCCAGTAATTTGGTTGGTTGGAGCAAATGTTGAATGTGATGTTGAGGAGTGGCAGGAGTGCAGGGTGTTCCTGGTTTTCGGGGTGATATCAGAGTCTTTCTGTCACGCAGAGCTCATAGGATGCGTTATCTGCCGCTCCCCAGCGATCACAGACATGTTCCTCTTCCATTACACGCTTTCAAACACAAGTGTGAAAGTCATAAAGTTTAATGGTGTTCTCTCGCAGGTACAATCACTCCCTCTTTTTGAGTCCATGCTTCATTAAGTCCCACTCTCTCTGTCCCTGTGTGTGTGTGTGTGTGTGTGTGTGTGCGCGCCAGGCTCTGTGCCCATGACTGTGTGGTTGTCAGTCAGAAATGGAGAGTAGATCTGTTTCCTCCGCAGATGTTTCCAGCGAGTCGTGTTCTCCAGTAAGAGGTGAACTCCTCTCTTGGGCAAACCTGAGCTGATCTAATCTGAGCGGAGAGCTCGGTCTGTTTTATTGAGAAATGATGTTTGCTTGAGTCACTTCAATGAGTTCTTTGCAATTTTGACAAACTTCACAGTCTCAAATCTTTTTAATTTAGATGGTTTAAACAAGAATAGAATTCAGCAGAACTGCTGATGATTGACCATTTCCCTTAAAGAATAATACTACTACTACTACTACTAATAATAATATTAATACTACTAATAATACTAATACTACTACTACTACTACTACTAATAATAATATTAATACTACTAATAATACTAATACTACTACTACTACTACTTATAATAAAAACTTTAATTTATTAAAAAAATAATTTAAAGCATTTAGAAAAAAAAGCATTTAATAATTTAATAATATATTAAATATATTAAATATAATTTATTTTCATTGTATTTTTTATTGTTATTTTGTTATATTATATTAATAACCACTTTAATTTACAAAGCAATAGTTTGAACAAACTTGAACTAATTTAGTATTTATATATATATAATTTTGTGTGAAATATTATTAAATATAAATTAAGCTATTTATCTTTTATTGTATGTAGATTTATATTTACTTTTAATATATAATATGAATAGCAAAAGTAGATTTGAATCTATATACAATGAAAAATATGACTTAATTTATATTTAAGAATATTTCACATATTGATATTATATTATATAAAACTAAAAAAATCTAAAACATATATTAAAATAGTAAAATATATAAAATAGCTTTTAATATGAAATATTCTTAAATATATAATAAATATAATGTATTTTTAATTATATATTTCTTGTTTTGCTGTTTGTATCCACCTTATAGTATATATTTTGTAGCTATGCAGCCACATAGGAGTGATAACTCTTATTTCCATGTCATGTTGTACCATAATCAGGCACAGGAACAGAAAAACAAACACTGTGCTTGTTCTTCGGTCCTCTAAACGTCAGTTGTGACTAGAACATGTGCTGCTCAGTGTTTGTTACGCTGTGTGTTTCTAATGGAAGCACATGTGTATCTGCACATTTCCCATGATCCTGTGTGTTTCCACTGATGCACACGTCTTTCCACATAGATCCTGAAGGGAAATGTGAAGTCTACTTTTTTTAATGTCATAGAGAAGACTCATTAAAGCAGGGGCATAACAATTCCTCCATTAATTTTCCAGCAACCAGTTTTTAATTAATAGTGCAGGCAGTATTAAATATGGAGTACACAAATTGCCTGTGGGCTTCGTAATTAATTCTAATGGAAGAAATTAAAAATTGGTGGGGTGGATTCAGATTATTCTGCTGTATGGCCGTGGTTTCAGGACCACTGGAGCGACTCTGTCAAAGAAAAGATCTTGCTTGGTCTTTCCAGAAATCTCGCCGATGTATGATCGTCCGTCTTCCCAGACCGATCTTGAAATAGACTTGATTTGTTTTGATGTGTTTGAAAATTCCCTAATTCAGGATTATTTGTTTACTCTGCGCATTTTTGTAAATGTGTTTTGTTTTATGGGTTTTAGTTTGATTCGTTTTGTCTCGCTTGGTTTTTGCTTTTGTTTTTGTTGTTTTTTTATGGGTTTGGTTTCTGTTTATTTGGTATTGGTTAGGGTTTTGTTTGGTTTTGATTTCGATTTTTTTTTTAATTTGCTTTTGTTTTTGTTTGTGGTTTTCTTTTTTTGGTTTGTTTTGTTTGTGGTATTGGGGTCTGTGTGCCCTCCATGTACTTTTGCGTCCATTCATTTTTCAGTTTTTAGCCATGGCGAAAAAAAAGAAAAAAATAACTTTTGTTGTATTTTCAGCATGTTATGCTGAAAACCAAAACTGAAATTAGAACCATACACACAACATGCTGCCCGACAAAGTAAAATATAGATTTTTTTCTTTTTCAGATTTTGCACCATTATAAACATTTGAAAAATTGCTCACAATAATATAGAAAAATGTTTTCTTTGGGCATATTAGAAGTAATGCTTCTCCTGCACGTTCACGTGAGAACTCGAGCCATCTCTGGAAAAATGCAGAGACCTAATACAAATATGATTTTATTACAGACATTGCAGAATCCTGGGAACTTTATCATCATGAAATTATACATTGGGGTATAATTCTGTGTGCTATCTGGGTCACTGTATGGGACAGGACCATGCATGGGTGCTCAAAGTGCGTATGGTGTTAGAGCATATAAATAAAATATGACATTATAATTTCTCCTACTTCTCCAGATACAGACAGGCCCAGTTCCGGAATCAAATACTGTGTTTCTGAAATCAGTAAGGTTACTCCAGCTTTAATGTAGCCTACAGCTGTTTTAACATATTTTAGCCCTGTACATTGATAGTAACATCCGCATGGTTTTGTTTTGTCTGTCGGTTTGGTTTGATTATATTTGGTTTATTTTTGATTCGTATTTGTTTTTTGTTTCATGGTTTTGGTTTTATGGTTTTTGTTTTGTCTGTCGTTTTGGTTTGATTATATGGTTTATTTATTATATGGTTTATTAAGAATGTGCCATTTTTACTCAATCAACTTCCTTGTTTTCTCTCTCTGAAGGCCGTTGCACATCCTAGTGTGTAATGCAGCGGTTTGCACGCAGCCCTGGATCTTAACGGAGGACGGGCTGGAATCCACCTTTCAGATCTGTCATCTTGGTCATTTCTACTTGGTTGAGCTCCTGCAGGACGTCCTGCGCCACTCTGCTCCGGCTCGGGTGGTGGTGGTCTCCTCAGAGTCTCACAGGTGAGAATTTAAATGATCTCCCATCGTCCCAAGCATTTGTGCACAATTATCCATTTCCTCTCAGTTGTCACTTCACCAACAGTCTCTGTTGCTCACTTCTCCTGATTGATTTATAATTTGAGTCGTATAATTTTGGGACAAAGAGAAAGTAGCTCTTTACAGTCACATCTATTAGCATGTTAACTAGACCATGCTGACTATCAACACCCTGACCTCTTGGTTGAAAACGGGCCACTTCTGTTATAAAATTCTCAATGCGTTTATAATGAATGTAGTGCAGATAGTATGCAGAAAAAGAGCTAATATTTTGGGAGTACTGTTGCTATAACATGATTATTAAATGCGAGTCCTTTGAAGAACATTTTCGGCTCTGAGAGCGCGAGGGTCCATTAGATTAACAATCCCCTTGTGTCATTGAGGGAAAAAAATCTCAATTCGCTCTCTCCAACAGTAAAATCACTTACTTGTTATCGCAGTAACCCCTCCTTTTAACTTTTACAGTTTATTTCCTTTTTATTATCTTCTGCTACACCTGATCATTTTTGATCCTTACCTCCTCATCTCTATAAATTCCAGCGCCTTTAATATGTGGCCTTTTGAGTTTCCCATCTGACCTCTGACCCAGGTAGAGATTATATTTCCCAAAGCCAAAGCCAAGAGCCGTTAAACCTGGACACGGCCGTACGAGCAACGGAAAACAGCTCGGAGAGGGTGGGAAAGGACGAGGGGTTGGGGAAATTGACGGTGGAAGAATAAAATGGAGTCAGCGGGGACGTTTATCTGCGCTGTACCACTGGGGCTTAAGTGACAGGACCGATAGGTGCTGGCGTTTGCCTCCCGACTCCAAACAAGAGGACACTGATAGCACGGACAGGAAACTCACCTTTGAAAACTCACACCAGATTTACGCCTTTATACTTCAGTCTCTTTAAAGCAGGATACTGCAGTCATTAAATACCAGCCTGACCTGACCTTTTCATACCTCTGCTCTGAAAATAGACTATTTCCAGCCCAGAATGCCTCTGCTGGGAAGACCCTATGGCTTATCCCGGCCTTGAGGTGATGACAAAGTCAACATGTGCAGACTGAGGGATAGTGGGGATGGATATATAATAGCTAACTGGGTAGTTCAGCCAAAAATACTAATAGCAAAAAAATCTTTCATCATTTACTTGCATTCATGTCATTCTAAACCTGGTTTTCATTCTTGAGTGGAACAGAAAAGAAGTTTTAAACCATGTTCGGTGTCACACAGCACTTGAAATTGAATAGGGATGCATGATATTGTGCTCAAAAAATAAAGTGAAATAAAATAAAATAAATTAAGTGAATAAATTTATTTTGCATGAAGCTTTTTATCATCATCATTGAATGCTCAGAACTATTTCAGAAGACTTGTTTTAAGTATCAAGAAAATGGTCTCATATTCAAACTTGGCACATTGCTAAAGGTTTGACATAACTGATGCCAAATGTTGGTTGGTTTCTATGTGTGCATATACAAATGACAATGAGGGCAAGATCTTTAGTAAATAATGAACCATTCTTTGCAAAAATGGGCCACTGTTATGATATTTATTTATTTAGATTAATTACTTAATTTATTTAACTTAATAGACCCTGCTAATTTCATTCTTTGGGGGAAACATTTTAAAGTCATATTGGGTATAGAAACAAGGAGGGTGAATAAATTAGATCTCAATTTATTTATTTTTGGTGAACTATTCCTTTAATTAACTAGTTTCCTTCCCACTCCCACAGTTCACACCTTTAGTGTCTGTAACAATGCGATACCCGCAGATGTTGTTGTTTACCCAAGCAGAGATGTAATGTGTCAAACACCAACACTGGCCGCACTGAGCTTGTCATACAGCGAATGTAATTTTTTGATTGGTTGTTATATAAAGCACATAATTAATAGGTAAATGTTGAATACAATTGCGGGCTCTGATTCACACTAAAGGAGGGACCATTCATTTTACTGCAGTTTCTTGGCATTGTTTACACACACACACATACAATGACACATTGAGAAAATATAATGTCTTGTGTTCAGGGGCCTTGTCAAACATCTGGTGTTAAACAGCTTAGTCAGAGCCAATTAAAGAACATCATGTCGTAGCATTGATTTGCATTATGCCAGACCTGGTCTGCCAAAGCTCATTTAGGTTATTTCTCCATTGGCTCACATTCAGGAGGTTATTTCCAATTGTTAAACTTAGACTTGAGACTTAAGTCTGTCAGTTAAATATTGACTCCGAAAAAAGAGTTCTATAATAATTTAATTTAATTTCCTTTCCCTCTTTTGTGAACACAAAAGTAGATTTAAAAAAATGTTGGAAACCCAAACTGTTTTGGTGACTGTAGACTTCTATTTGGACAATTCAAAAACAAAGACATGAAACTACTGTAGATGCAAAACTAGATGCCAAACAAAACACAAAACAAAAAATGAAACTAAACACCTACAAGAAAAAACCAAACAAACAAACATAAAAGCCAATATAATACATAACAAACAATTAAAAACCAAACAAAACCATAAAAAACAAAACAAAAACAAAGCCAAAAAACTAACAGTTACAAAAAAAACACACGCACAAAAAAAAAAACTCCAACACAAAACAAAACCGATATAAAAACAATTAAAAAAAAAACACAAAACAAACAAACAAAAAAACCCCCATAAAAATAAAATCTGACATAAAAAACAAACCACACACCAGACACAAATCAGAACAGAAAACAAACAAAAGATACATTACTCAGAATAAGTGTCTTCTGTCTTGAATTTAGTATGACTTGCTCGTTGTTGTTTGTGAAGGTTCACAGATCTGGTGGACTCGTGTGGGAAGGTGGAGCTGAGTCTGCTTTCACCTCCACAGAAGGAGTACTGGTCAATGCTGGCCTACAACCGTGCCAAACTCTGCAACATCCTCTTCTCCAACGAGCTGCACCGCCGCATGTCACCTCACGGTGTCACCTGTAACGCACTGCATCCTGGGAACATGATGTACACCTCCATCCACCGCAGCTGGTGGCTCATGACCCTGCTCTTCACCTTTGCTCGACCCTTCACCAAGTCTATGGTAAGAGCAAAATATGTCATTTTTCCCTTTTTAACTTGATGTAGTGGACGAATAAGAATGCTCCTGAGTTTTTTTTTCGTTTTGTTTTTTGCAGCTAAATTTGTATCATATCTAAAATGGCAACCGATTTTGAATGTTGTTTGTAGGCATCAACAACACGTGTCACACAATTGGCTTTCTTCATGTGAAGCACACGGTAGACTTGATATACAGCTCATTTGAATGGAGTTTGATGTTAGTGTGTTGCTGCAAAAAGATGTTCTTTTATGAATAAACCTTAAGCTATAGGCCTATGCTGGGCGTAACAGAACATTTCCAATTAACATTTTTAATTGAAGTATTTCTGATGATATTTTCTGGTATTGCATTAAATATAGTAAATATAGTAGTTTTTAGTACCGATATAAAAATTTTGACTGATACCAATAAACAGATTGAATGATTGATTGATTCATTCATTCAATGTTAAGGCCAATAAATGGCTGATTTTAAAATTAATTACTATTTTGTGTAAATAAATAAAAAACTCAACTTAAAATAGTAAAAAACAAACAAAATGATAAATAATTGTTTTAAATGTTGCAAATTAGACTTTACAGTAGAGTATGAAAAATCTGTCAAATTTGGGATTATTTAACAATGTTAATGGTTATTTGTTTTTTTTTTAAATAAATCAAAAATTTGACCGATAACCGATATGGTACCGATATAATGTGCATCTGTCATTATTTAATATGTTTATACATTAATATATTACTCCTATTTCTCTCGACTTCAGTTTTTTTCCACTGAACTTGTTATTATGTTCTAGTATTTCCTTTCTGGATGAATACATGTGATGCAAGCTTACAAATTAGCCTTCTCATTGGGAAAGTACGATACCTTTTAATGCAACAGTAGCTATCAAAACTGAAGAACAAAGCTGTTGTGTCTTTTGTTTGTCGAATATATGATTTTGTGACAATGGGGCTCTTTGTTTTCTTAATTTCACACCATCTGTAAATGCACACCTGCTTTTTTGTGACTTTTTTTTTCAGGTACAGTGGTTGGTTCTTGATATTTTTTTTTTTGTGGTCCAAGAAAGTTTCACTAGCATGTTTTTGGGTTCTTGAGCAGGAATCGCCTGTAGTTAGCATGAGTGTGTGTGTGTGTCTCGCTGTCGTAGCGCTGTATACCCCAGAGCCGCATAAATCAGACGGGCAGCTCTTCCTGTAGGCAACACTGCCGTTTTAGCCCGAAGAGCCGAGTCGCATACACTTACAGAGACAAACTATAAAATTCAACATCCTCATAAATCATAAAGTATCTGCCTGTCTCGCACCTGAAGCATTTCCTTCCACTTCTGATACGCTTTAGGGCACACAATGCATTTGATGTATTCTTTGTTTTAATTTTGGTTGAAAACTCTGAAGGCAGGTTTTGATTTAGAGTTGAGTATTTCAATCGAGCTGATTATGTATTAAAGAGATGGGTATGAATATGTTTGATGGCCGTCGGTGTGGATCAAGGCATTCTGCTGCATGGAAAGTGTGCTGCTGTTTCTGAGCTGTGATTTCACTTTTTTTGTCTGTTGATGAGACCTTGTTTAACATTTCATAGTTTTGAACATGTAAAGAAGCAGCAACTTTTTAGCTGTGTGCTTTCTGAAGAAAATATCAGCGCTTGTAAGGTAATGAATCACGATTCAGTTTGGAAACTTTCCAATGATGTCATTCCTGATTTTTAATAGATGTCACTCTATGGTGTATTATTTATAGTATATATTAAGTTATTATCATTATATACATTTTATTTAGAATTATTATTTCTTTATCTGTTTTTTTTTATATAAATGTAATTTAAGTATTTTCTCTCTATATATTTTTTTTAATATATCATGATAATTGTTTAGTGGATATTAAATTATTTGAATAGATCTCTAATAGAGACTCTTTGGTTACATACTTTAAAAGTTAATAATACGTCCAAACTAACTATATCTATTTATTTATTTTCTAAAAAAATACATTTATAAATAATATATATTATCCTAAACTGCTATTATTATTATTATTATTATTATTAATCAGTAGAGTAATTATTTTAACCATATATGAAGTGCAGTACAGATGTCACCGAGCATAGGAAAACCCCAGTTCTTAACAAGGTGTTAATGTGCTTCTCTCTCCCTTTTCTGAAACCCCTCAAATATTAGTGAACTTAACACAAAACAGTGCTGTTATTTTTCTTTTATTGGTTATGAGGTTATGATGATGGTATCATTTTAATTGCTTGCAGTCTCATAAGGGATGCTGGGAAATTGTTCAAGGTTGCAAAGCTCTGCATAATGTTGACAGGAAGAGCCTGGAACGATATTACACCCAAGCTCAGGAAAACGCCTTTGTCTTCTCCGAGAAGCTGTAGATGATTTATAACTGCGCAATTCTAGAATAAAACCTCTTATTTTGCTGTTTTATTGCATCTGAGTGGGACACTTCCATTTAGTTGTGTTTCTTAACAGTTTGATACACAGATGCATCAGACATCCCAATAATAATAAATTAATTGATTAATTATTATTCTTAAATTTATTTGCCTCAATTTGTCTCAATAAAAAATATAAGATTCCATTTTAAAATGGAAAGGATGTTGCAGTGTAATTCATAAAACCAAATGTAATCATCTCATCATGTAATGTGTAGATAATTTTCAGTTTTGCTGAGTTGATAAAAAATTCATTGGGATGGAGGCAGACTGATATCTGACTTTAACTCACACGACTGTGTTCATCTATAATCTGTACATTAGATATGGTCTGCCATGCATCTCTCATGGTCTCTTCGTGGCCTGCAGTTGTACATTAGGCCCATGCTGATCGCCAATGTGATGTGTTTAGCTTTGATAAGAGTGGAGTCATTTTCTCCTCATAATAATCAAGTGGTTTCTTATGCTGAGCAGAATTGACGGCACTGATCTTTCCTGGCATATTTATGTCCTGTCAGTGAGAAGCAGGAATAAAACTGCATCAATCCATTGACTAAACTGACAACCATTTTAGTGTAAAATTTAGGATACAAGCCAACCATCTCCCATTGGAATCATTTTGATGAGAAAGTAATCTACAACCGAAATGTACTGTACTGTAGATGCAATCGAATTTAATATAATAACTTACCAAAAAATGTTTAGAATCAACAAAACATAGGAATTGACTTGCTCAGAAATCCCCAAATTCCTCAGACTCATTTGCATGAACAAATTTGACATTTCCAAGAAATTTAGTTTTTATTAGATCTGCAATGGTTTCTGCTTGTTAGATATTTTTGCTCAATGTCAAAAAAAGGTCATTTTTGATACTTCCTATGTGGTTTTATGTGAAGTACTGTACGTCCCCGAAGCCTCTGTAACATTTTAATTTGTCTAGTCAAACAGCTGTTTTAGCATGTTTAGTTTGACATTTCTTATGTGGCATCTTATAGCTGCTTGATGCTTTGGGACATGAAGCTGCTGGGAAAATCACAGCCGCCCAATCAGCACCCCACCTTCCCCCCGTCATGCTTCTTCACAATCGCTTTATTGGGATCCAGTCCGGCACCTGACTGCACGTTTTCAGCAGTTTAGCGCAATTATTTTCCCCAGGATTCTGCCTCAGGCGCTCCACTACCTTTTTACATATGCAGGGGCTGAACTTTTGACCATGGCCCAATAGTCGTACATTAGCCGCTGGTTTGCTCTAAAAGGGGGACTTTAACAAGTTCCTCTGTGCATTGGCAAGTGTCTCACCTCTCGCTTGTGAGATAATTTAACCAGCCTGCTGTGAGACTGCTGCCAGCTCTTCCTTATGGGAGTCTAAATCTCTCTCGCTCTCTGTCCCCTTGTAAGCCGAGCGAAAGGAGATGCTGTTGATGGATCTTTCCTCGTGCTTGGCTAACGAGGGCTCTGCTTCTATTAGTACACTACAGAGGCATTACCCATTCTCTCTCGCTCTTCTTTAATGAAGTCTCGTCACCCTGAGCAGCTCAAATTTATCCCACCGCTGTCGCGCTGCGATGAGCCTTGTCTGCGTGGCAAGTGTCCCCTGGTAACCGGTTGTAAGGTCAGGTGTTGTTATCTGCCTGTACACGGGGTCCTAGCACGGCAGCATCGCAAACGGGGCTGACAGGCTCTCAGTGAAGCGGAGCGAAGTGGGGCAGAGGTCTACACCCAGAGCCCCTTCCGCTGCGGCGGGACACAATGAGCTGCCAGCAGCCCTAATGGGCTCATAATTGGTGATTAGGGCCTGCAGGTTGAGAAGAGAACTGGTTCACTCAGCCTGCGGGAATGTTTTCCGCTAAAGGCTGCTGTGCTGTCTTCTACCGGAGCACTTGGCCTGGAACGACCCGCTATTATATCAAATTTAATGGCTACTATAGGTTTTTCCAGATCATTGTTTTCCCCACCCTGTTTCTGGAGGCACCCCAACAGTACACATTTTGGTCTTGCTTACTTGACCCACCCATTTCAGATCTTACAGTTTCTACTAAAAAGCTAATGAGTTGATCCAGGTGTGTTTGATTAGCAGAAGCTTGAAAATGTGTAATGCTGGGGTGCCCCTAGGAACAGTGTTTGGAAACACTGTTCTAGATCAGGGGTTTTCAAACCTGTTCTGGAGGCCAGAACCACACATTTTGGTAAATTTCCAGGAAAGTTTCCAAAAATTCTAGAAAGTTTCTGTAATAGTTCCAGAAATGTTCCATCCCTTAACAACCTTAGTCTCCTAATTTCCAACCATAGTCCTAGAAACTGCCTCCCCCAGCACTGAACATTTTGAATATCCCCTTTATCTAATGCAACCATTTCAGGTTTTGGAGTCTCTACTTATGAGCTGATATCCTGAATCAGGTGTGTTTTGATTAGGAAAACATGCAAAATGTTGCAGGAGAACATTGTTAACCACTGGTCTAGATATCAAGACTTGAGACATACTAAGTTTGCTTTGCTTCGTCCGAACCAGCATTCAGTAACCCCTTCCTTTAGGACCTTCTTTTCACGATTTTCTCCCCTTGTTTCTAAAGAAGAGCTGACAGGTGTATCTCCTGCAGAAGACATGCAGCATTGAGAAATCTATTATCAGTAGTGCTTATGTTCTGCCGGATTGCTTTAATCACAACTTTGATCTGTTCTGGGCTCCACATGAACCGTACTTCAGACCCCAGTTTTCAAGCGGACCCGGACAACAAGGGACCAGCCCACAGGTCCAGGTGACTCCAACAAATGGCCCGTCAGACATTCCACTACATAGAATTGTTCTTTTACAGCCCTTCTGCAGTTAAATTGGATCCAACATGGGTACAGTAGGTTCAAAGCAGCGCACTGTGTGAACTATGCATGTAAACAGCACAGTGCCTCGTCCTGCTTAGCTCTCTGGTTAGAACTGAACATCAAACCTTGAATAGACTTTAATCTATAATCTAATTGAGTGATATGTTGGCCTGATGTTACTCCATTCTCTCTCCATATCTCTCACCTACCATCGCATTACCTATTATGAGCCTGGAAGACAATCCGAGACCTAAAAGCACACAATCCCATTTGCTTTTATTGACATGTGTGTCTCAACTCAATCCTATTACCAGGATTATAGTCTACCAAGACACACCGTTTCATTAAAATAAAGTGTGGGTCTAGAGGCAACCACACACATACATACACTTGCAGCTCTTTGGAGGAAGAGACTCGTAGTAGGAAGCCAAGCAAATAGTTTATTGCTTGATCAGCCGATGTGGCCAGGAAGGTGTCTGAATCGATAAAGGACCAATCAGAGGCAGGCAGGCAGCGTTGGGGCGAGCCCGGGAGCTGTCATGTCATTCCGGTTTGACCCCCAGTCAAAGTCACACAGCAGCCCATCCATCTGAGTGTGTGGAGCTCATTACGTGTTCATCTGAAGACCATCAGATATAGCACATGGATGCTAGCAGAATGAGACGATGACTTCCAATGACTTGCATTGATGATGTTTGAGAGGATTCTGTCAATAATTTAATTGCAATGTAATGAAAACTTTTTTTACACAAAGTTGGAACGTTCATAATGGTCAGCCATTTAATGGAAAGCTGGGAAGTTATACATTTGGTAATTGTCGTGACATTAATCATGCATCATAAAAGATTACATTTGCATGAGTGGCATACGATTTTGTCCTCATGAATGTGTTCAAGCATGTTAATGATTATGCTATGGCTTTGACAATCACAATGTTTGGTTTCTTTGAAAAAATATGGCAAAATCCCTCTCCTGGCATCTTTGCAAGCCCCACGTCTCAAAACAACCCTAACCCAGAATTCCCGACTAAAATCAGGCTTCCAGAGTCATATCCACACTGACAGAGGTCTGTTTTTTGTGACGTGGCTGATGAACTTTTCTTCAAATTGATTTCAAAAATGTACATAAGCAGTTGATCTTCCACCCTAGATTACCTATTGATTTTTAATATGAAAAGCTCATTATACAAACAGTAGCTGCAACACCAAAAGCTAGCCAACCTTTGCATAAATCCTTTAATTGAATTCCCAGAGCCTGTGGTTCTAAATTTTTTTTTAATTAAATCCATTTCTTTTCCTTTTTTTCCCCCCTTTCTTCTGTAAGTGTTGGTGTTTAATTTGCATGCTGTGAAGTGGGTCTTGTCCTAGATAAAGTGCCATTGATCCTTATTAAAGCACACCTCTAGGCCTGCTGAAAACCAACTGGGAAAATTAAATGTGTTCATGGTGCATACACTTATTCCCTGCATGATCGGATTAGAGAGGGAATGGGAGAGAGCGAATAAGAGTTCAAATGGAGAAAGAGGGTAGTGAATGAAGAACGGAAAATAAAACGAAGAGAAATGGAGAGACAAAATGATATTGAGGGGAAAAAAGTGGAGAGGTGAAAAGATTAAGAGGGAAAAATGAAGAATTATTATTGATTTGGCAAACATTATTACATTATGTTTCTCCAACCGTCCCAAAGAGACACCGTTGGGCCTGAAATTAAATTCTGAGCAGTTTCATCACAAATCCAGCTGTGTATTTTTCACATTGACCATCTAATAGCTTATGGATGGCTTTATCAAAGCTGTTATTAATATTTTTCTAATTGGCTTTTGTTTGTCGTAGTGTTATGAAGAGTGGCTACATAAGTCTTTCCAGAGAAACCATGACCTTCTGCGACCCTTTATTCAACACTGGTTATTAAATATCTATGATTGTGTTCACCTCATAACAAGGGAGTGTAATTGTTAATTAGAAAGTATTTGACAAAAATAAGATAAAAATAAAAATGTTCCTGTTTCTTTGACATTGACATTGATCGCCCATTGGCCAGATCAGGGCCAATCAGATGACGACGTGTTTATAGCATGTCCCCTTTAGTACTGAAATAGTAGCCACATAAATGCATAGATAGGGACCAAAATTAACAACTTGTCACACTTGCCAGTGAAGGATAAATTGCGAAAATTAAAGACATACATTTTAACATTTTAATTAGCAACAAAACTGCTTTTGTTTGCTGAGTCAAGCATCACTATTATTATAACTTATATTTTAAAAGTTTGGGTTTTGAGCACAGTTTTGAGAGGATTGAGGATTGCTCTGCTGAGGATTACTGTTCTGCGTAACTTGATGAGCGATAAAAAGCATGAGAAAATTAGTGATTTGCACTGATTTATGGCAAAAAAATAAAATAAAAAATAAAACATGGAACACAGGCACACAAGACTAAACAAAAACTAAAAAGCAAAGCAAAATGAAAAACATTAATAAATGGCAAGAAACAAAACAAAGAAGAGAAACAAAACAAACACAAGTCATAATATAATTACAAAGTACAACAGAGAACAAACCAGCTATAAACACCAAAGGGAAAAAAGACAACAACTGTAAAACAGGAAAAACAAAACACAAACACACACGTACTGTACACAAACGAAAACAAACAATTAAAAATCATAGGCCATAAAACAAAACAACTATACTATAATACTAACAACCAAAACAACAAATACAGCAAAACACAAAACAACACCAAAACAAACAAATATAGATCATAATATTACAAACACAAATAAAAACACAGCAAAACAAAACTTAAAAAAACAATTGTTTCATAATGTTGTTATTACTATTACTTTAAATTGACCAACAAACTGGCCAGCACGGTTTTGTTTGCTCATTAAAGCCAATTTTGCTTGCATTTTGTTACTTTGCAAGTGTTCATTTGGGGTGTAGACCACACATTTGGTCATATCCTCACACATGCTAGTTAATGCTGACAGTTCTTTAGCCTGGACTGAAGCAGATGGAGTTGACTGGTGACCTTTTGCTTCTGCGGGTCTGATGGCTGTTTAACAGTCTGTCTGTAGCGGCTGTGCTTTTCCTGCGCTGATCAGTGGCCGCAGACAGTAAGATTTATCATGTATTTGTGCTAGTTGATTGCCAACAGAGGCGACCGTCTCCCAGCGGTGCTGTATGCAGACTGCTGCTGAATCAATAGGGATTAACCTTTGAACCCTGGGCACATACTTATACACACACTTGCCATCGGCACACACACCTCCATTTCATCAGTTTCACTTAAACACAGCCACTCACTCAATAACTCTCCTACTGCTAATTATTTTCAAAGCATGTAAGCACCTCTCTGGAGGAAAACCGGACTTATGAAGCAGGAGGAGGAGGTTGGGGATGATCAGGAAAGGTATCAGGTCCATACGTCTGTAGATCCATGCGTCTCACATCAGTAATGACTGGCTCTTCCTGTCGGCCTGCTTGGAAACAGCTCTGCACCCATGAGACCATCAGAAATGAGGATTACAGCTTTGAAGGTGTTTTTGTTGGACGGATTTGAGTTTTTAGACTAAGATTCACTAATGTGTTTGACCAAGGGAGCGAAAGCAGATTCATGGTTGAGGAAAGGGCCACTTCCTGTCACATTTCAACATGAGACAAACAAATGTACAGTACATGTGAACAAGAATATTGCAAGATCAGCATGGATAACAGCTTGTACCTTGTCTTTTAGGGCACACGCTATTCTTGTTTTTTATTTCGTTTGTGTTTTTGTTTGTTTGCCCACTTAAAAGCATGTCAATTTATTAATAAAATTGTTTTTTTGTGTGGTTATTTTATTTATTATTAATTGTAAATTTTTTTTGTGTTTTTAATTAATTTCTTTGGCAGCTTGGAAACGTATTTACCATATTTTCATCTCAAGTCAGCATGTCTTTTTTTATTTATTCTATTTATTTTGTTTTGTTTACTTTCATGTTTTTTTTTTGCTTTTCTCTTGCTCTTGTTGTTTTTCTTTTCTTTTGTTTCTCAACCATTGTTTTTTAGTTTTATGTAGTTTTTTGCTTGTTTGTTTTTATCTAAATTAAGAGATTTAATTTCACTCTCAGTTTTAGTGCACTATAGTTACTCTGGAAAGCACACACACACACACACACACACACACACACACACACACACACACACACACACACAGATGTCTTTTGTTAAAACAGTTCAGAACACTGTGAATTGTAATGCAGACAAAACACAACCATACTGTACAGACTCTCTTCAAACAATCGGTATCAAAAATCAACTCCGCTTTTACTGACACTTTTTAAAAGCTTTAAACTCAGTTGAATAAATATTAAAGGGTGCAAACATCAGAGGTAGCAGCTCTGTTTTCCAGCTAGCTGCTTGCTTTAAAGAGCCAAATCACGCTGTAGAGCAGAATGCTTTTAATGTGCATTATCACTTTACATAATTCTCATTGTAATGGCAATGGGACAAAGGTCACTGTAAGTGATCGAATGCTGTTTGGTCGACACACTCATTTGTGCATGAATCATTGAGCTGACCTTTGACCTCCGGACTGCTAAAATAAGACCTGTATAAACAACCATAGAGAGAGCTGGAAATACTGAGTGTTATTTGCTAAACAGAATCAAGCATAAACCTTCTGATGAGTTAAATGTGAAGAGCATCTGTCCATTTAAAAAAAGTCACTTTAAACATTGTTAAAAAAGCGTATGTTGTGATCAGCCAAACTAAAGACAATTTCAAGCTCAAACGGTCTAGGTTTGCAGAAGTGGGCGGTCATATGTTAATGAGCACATGACGTCATAAAACATTTTTCGTGAAATGACCCCTGTAACATCTACCTTTCTGTTTTCAGCAGCAATCATAAACAAACATGCACACACACACACACACACACACACACACACACACACACACACACACACACACACACACACTACATTAAAAAGATCTTCTTATTGTGTGTAGGGCACAGCCACTGCACAGAGAGTGGAACCAATTCACCCGGCCTCATTGGTGTTTGCCATTCCTCTTGGGTTTACACTATATCTGCTATTGATTGTGTTTCTGTGGCTCGTTGTGACCAATCATCTGTGCAATGCATCTTACAGCGGCCACACAAACTGCTTAATGTATTCATGCATTGATTGTGCTTTACACTTAAACCTGATTAGCTGCATTCATACCTATTCATGTGCTGTTCGCTTACTGTTAGACACAGGTAAATAAAACAAACATGCATTTACTCACTATATGAATGGGGACGTTCCATAGACTTACTGTACTACTGCCCAGTAACCAACTAGTTGGCTATTTTATGATCATTATTTTGTAATTATTTAGCAGTGCATATGTATATGTGTATACTGCATAAAGCTAACAGCACACTACTCACAAATATTGCATACAGATTTTGATTGCATATCATTTATATAATGAGAACTATTTAATATTTTCTGGATTTCTCTCTAACCTGCTGCCATTTTATTTGGTTTATTAAAAACAATAATATATTAGGATTTGAACCCTGAAATAAATAAATAAATAAACACACACACACACACACAGATACACACAAACAAACTATATTCTAAAACTAAACCAAAACTATCAAATTAAACCAAAACGGAGGAAACATAAAAATAAAACTGAAAACAAGAAAAAACAAATCCAGAAAACAAAAACACCCAAAACAAAACAAGATAAACAAAACAAAACAAGCAAACAAAGTCAAGTAATATGTGTTTTATTTTTTATTTATTTGCTTATGCCAGGAAATAACATCTGCACCTATAACTTTTAGAGAACGTTTGTCATTTTTGTGTACAGTATGCGCCTCGTTCTCAATAGCTGAACAAAATGTTCTTTTAAACATTAACTAGTCAAAAGAGAACGCATTACAACAAAATGATGTTTGTTCATTAAAATAAGAAGAAATGAGTTTATTTTTTATTTAGTTAGTTTTTGTTTGTTTGGAGCCATAGCCTTCAGTTTCACATGATCCTAACATTTCTAAATAATTCTAATAAGTTGATTTGGTGCTCCAATTTTTTCATTTATTATTGTTGCTCAATTATTACTATTGGTTCTTCTTATTAAAATTTTGAACTGCATTTATATAAATATATATTTTGTAACATAACAAACTTAATAATTTTGTAACATAATAAACTGTCTTAACTGTCATTTTTAATCAATTAAATGTTTCAATGTTCAATATAAGTTATGCATACATACAGTACATACATCTATTTTTTTGTACTCACCCCAAACATTTAAATGGTAGTGCATTACATATTAAACAGCAAAAACATGCAACACTGATAATGAACAGAAATATGTTTTGAGCAGCAAATCAGCATATTAAAATGATTTCTGAAGGACATGTGAAACTGAACATTCAACTGTCTATCACAGGAATATATTTTTTTTTAAATATATTAAAATAGAAAATTAAATTATTTATACATTGTAATATTTCACAATATTACATTTTTTTACTGTATTTGTAGTATAATATTATTTCAAAAACATGAAAAAATGTAATCATTCTAAACTTTTTACTAGTAGTGTGTGTGTGTGTGTGTGTGTGTGTGTGTGTGTGTGTGTGTATATATAATGATTGGAATCAACTGAATTCAAATGACTTTTGAATTCCCCCATAAACCGTTTAAACTATTAGCAGAACTTTTAAAAGTAAATCTTCTCTCGTCTTCTGAGATCAAAGCCATCATAGTTTGACTTTTGAGATTTTAGTAAAGTTGTTTAATTAAATGGAAAAGATGAGAACTAGATGTTCTTTGATGCTGAATCCAGTGCGCCTGGCGTACATGTCATGTGATCTTTCCGCACGATTTCCCTCCCGCTGTTTAAGGAGAGTGAGCGGACAGAAAGCGAGAAATGAAGTGTGTGTGAGTGAGTTTAGATCATGACTGATGGTGGATGAGGTCTCTCTAATGTAAAAGCGGGAGGTCAGTGCTTTCTCAAGGTGAAGGCGCGTGAGGGGTCATTTCCAGCGAGAGTTCGGGCCCCTCCGTCTCCTGGGGCTCAAACAGATGCCCCCCTCGCGGCGCCCATGTGTCAGATGGCACGGGCCGACCGTGATTCAGGGCCGGGTCGTGCCAAACACCGGTGCGCGTCTGAGTCGTCGTGCCAGGAAGCATGCCAACATCTCCAGAGGGAGGGAGTGAAATCATCAAAGCAGGAAATACAGAGCCTTTTATTATCATTTTTTTTTACAGTCGTTGTTTTCTGGAGGCTTAAATGCCGAAATGCATTTTATTTGCACATTTCATGCTTTATTTTTCTTATCTAACAATGCATATTTGGGGATCAGTTTGTGTCTGTGAGGTTTTTATTGTCTTATTTCTTGTGCTTTCTTTGTATTGATTTTTTGGGAGCACAAATATTTTTTATATTTAAATGTTTCACAATTGCCTCAAGACTCTCAAATAAGGATACGCACATGAACTTAGTACTGGTTTTGAACAGTAGGGGGCATGATGGGTTAACTGAAGCCCTGTCAGCACACAACACTGGCCTGAGAAGAAAGAAATGTGAACCAGGAAATATTAGTTCTTGTTTAGACGGTGCATATAATAACCATTGATAGATAAAATAATGAATAAATATTTAAAGAAATAACTTGATGGCTAAAGATGGCTAAAATCTCATGTTTTTAACTTGTATTTTTTTCCAGATTCGATTCCAGTAATTGTCTCCCTTCATACACTCCTCATTCATTCATTCTTACATTCCTCATTAAATCCGCCATTCAGTAGTAACAGTCAGTGATTATTTCTGCTGTGGATAAACTGGACATGAAGCTCAAATCAAGCGAGTGAGATTCAGATCTGTTGAGTTTTATTGTGAGCAGAAGATCCTGCTATGAGACGCCTGTGAGACCTTTGAGACTGGGGACACCATTAAAAGTAGAGACAAAGGACATTAGAAGTCTTCAAGAATAGATACCATTTCCTTTCAGTTTTTTTTCCCCATTTATTTTTTAGTTCCAGCATTAAATCTGAATCTCACTGCATCCAAATATCAAATAGAGAGTCATTTGTTAAAAGAAAAAAGGCTGGAATAATAGATTACGGTTGCAGCTGGAGACAAATGGTGATTTCCAAACAGTGTTTGGGGGATGAGGACACTGAATGTCTTCATGAAGTGCTCTTCTGAATAAGGCAGACATGTGTGCAGTGGTCAGTTCAAGCCGTCTATGATAACAGGATCCTGAGTGGCCCATCCTCGCGGTTCAGATGTTCAGAAGTAATTTCTAAACCCTGAAGTGAGTGCAGCGTTAGTTACTCTGCTCGCACATCACTGACACAGCAACTGCTTCAGGGCTTCGAAAAATGGCTAAGAAATATGAATTGATTTTGGACTATTTGTAGATATTTAGAAATATTCTTATTGTGGACTTGAGTGTTTTATTTACAATATTTACTCTCTGAATTCTTCACATTTTCACTTTTTTGTTGTTAAATATTTATTAATTTGCTTAGGTGCATAATTTAATTTTTTACCAAATATTTGTATATTATGTTTTTTTTTTATATTTAGGTTTTTATTACTTATTTTAGTTGGCTAGTATAGTATTGTCTGAAAACAGTCATTATTTTGGCGATTCCGGTTAGTGATGCTTCAGACACATCTCAGCTTTAAAGGGATGATGTGTTCTGTGTTTACACTCATTGGATGAAGTGTGTGCCGATGCAGCGATGCCAGTGCATCTGTTCTGATAATGGCATCCAGCAGTCATATAGTGTATGCAAAAAATGGACAGATTATGGCCCATAGATCAGCAGTGATGGGAAATCTATTGGTCTTCCCCGTCTCAGTGTTGGTTTGCACTACTGCTTCCTCCTCATCCTCTGTTTAGGATAGAGAATACACTGCTTCCATGAATAGGATACAAAATAGGGCCTGATCCTTACAAAGAAAGTGACTTTTTATTAAAAAAACTAGCCTTAATCCTTAGAAAATATTAATTGCCTATTTCTTTTTTAGATTAAACTAAATTTTTGAGATTTTATATATACATATAAATAATATAAATAAATACTTTTCTCCCATAAATTTCTTTGGAAATTTGATTTAAAAATGTGCAATAATTTATAGAGAGAACAATTAAATAGACAATGTATAAAATAGATTTTATGTATATATGAATGATGTTGTTCATGTGTGTTTTTAATTGTTGGACACTACTGAGAAGTCCAGATCTCTGTTATCTTTGATCTAACTTATATAATTGCTCTCATGACTGAAAAATAGCAATACCCCGGGATTTGTGCCGCTTTTGCTTAGGAAAAAATAAAAATTTGACACCATTTTGTGTATTCATGGTGTCTACCACACACACACACAAACACACACACACACACACACACACACACAGTCACGCTTGTGAAGTCCTCCCATATTCCTTGTTATTCAAGTTAAGAGCAACTATCAGACAGGCTTTGTCAATAAGGTTTCTTGTACGCTATAAGTGTCAATATCCTCTGCACCCACGGTCCTGGGCGGCGGGAATTATAATACCACAGAGGGAGCTGGGCATGCATGGAAATTTTATGTTAAAATGATTTCAAGTTTGTCTTGAAATTTGTACTCCTCTAGAACTGATACTTAAGACGACTGAAAGATAGAAACGTAAGAACTGACAAAAGCTAGAAAGTCTTTATTGGATTGCATTGTTGAATGCTTGAAGTTTTTTGAGAAGTCTTTGTGTGTCTCTGATGTTTGGTCAGCTGCATATAGTTAAATTTTCCCTAGACATGTCTTTTAATGTCTTTGTTTTCTTTTTATTTTCAAAAATAATCCTAGTAGCGCACTGCTATGTGCAGTATGGGAGCTAAGCAGAAAGTGAAGTCCTCCCTCCACTCAGGTATTGATAGTTTAGATTGAAACCCACTGGCTTTCATAAAGAAAAAGACAAAACACAACATAATAGATATTGGAAAAATAAACGAAACAAAGCAAGTGAAAGAGCTGAAAAAATTACCGTATTTTTCAGACTAAAAGTCGCACCTGAGTATAAGTCGCATCAGTCCAAAAATACGTCATGATGAGGGAAAAAACATATATAAGTCGCACTGGACTATAAGTCGCATTTATTTAGAACCAAGAACCAAGAGAAAACATTACCATCTACAGCCACGAGAGGGCGCTATTTGCTGCTTAGTGTAGACTACAGGAGCACTGAGCAGCATAGAGCGCCATCTTGCGGCTGTAGACGGTAATGTTTTCTATTGGTTCATTTCTCTTGGTTCATGTCAAATTAATTTTAATAAATAAGTCGCACCTGACTATAAGTCGCAGGACCAGCCAAACTATGAAAAAAAGTGTGACTTATAGTCCGGAAAATACGGTACTTGAAAAAGACAAAACAACAAACAAAATATGAAAGTGAACAAAGAGAAAAACAAGAGTGAAAGATCAAACAAACAAAAGCGGGCATTAAAAAAACATGATTGGAATTTAATGAAAGACAAAAAACAAACAAAAACGAACATGAACAAAGGGACAAATTTAAAGCAAAAAAACAAACAAAAAGTGAGCAAAAGAACAAACAAATAAGTGAAACTCAAGAAAAGGCTGAAAAAGTGAAACAAAGACAAAAAAATCCAAAAGACTGTAAGACAGAACAAACAAAAAGTATATGAAATAACAAATGATTAAACAATAAACAGTCCAAGAGTGTTCAGTCAGTTCGGCCAAAAAGACTCTACCACACAAAAATCTGAACAAAACATCAAAGTAGGCACACCATAGCTCCAGAGATAGAGAAGTATTTATGATGTTCTCACTATAGGTGACATTTCAAGCTTAAACGCTCTTCATCAGACAATGAACATTCATGACAATGCCCTTATATACACACACTAAATCAAGATTGCCCACATGACCACACACACACACACACACACACACACACACACACACACACACACACACACACACACACACACACACACAGAAAACATAATATAAAATGTGGTAAATCTTACCATCTAAATCACTATAATAATTAAAGAAAAGGATGAATATCACAATCTTCATTGAGACCATTAGGAGATTAAAGTATTCAAAGTATAAATCCAGTATGCTTCACATTTTAAAAGTAGATTGTGAATATCACCAACTCTTCGAGGTAATTTAACCGCTTCGATGTCAACATATTGTAGAGTCGAAACCCAATGTTTAAACTTGGAAAAATGTTGTTCTCCTGGACTTCTAGGGTCATGGTGTCCAGTTACACATCTATGTTCAGCAATACGAGTTTTAAGTTGTCTGCTTGTTTTTCCCATGTAGCCCAGTCCACAAGGACAATGCAACATATAAATAACGTTGGTTGTTTTACAAGAAATCGTTCCTAGATCTTAAAAGTTTTACTAGGAGAGGGATGATTAAAAGTTTGTGTTTTATACTTAAAATTACATTGTTGACACTTGAGACTTGAAAGACTTGTATAGACCACCCTAGGTGATTTATCAAAAATAGATTGCAACTTGGGATCACTCTCAACAATGTGCCAGTATTTCTGATTCTGTATAATACCATCAATGTTTTTTGCCAAAGGGGAATAACGAATAAAACAATTCCTCTCTTCCTGAACCTGTCTGCCAAGATCTCAGTTTGCAGTTGATAGTCCTCATCTCTGCTACGGATTATGCGATTCAGACTAAATTGGGAAATAGGAAGAGAACGTAAGAGCGTATTACGATTGGTAGGTTTACAATACAGGCTAGTTACAAGTCCAGTTTCTATCAGAATCACATTAACATCTAAAAAATGTATTTGATCTAGCTGAGCATCCATTGTGAATGTCAAAGCATCACTGCTTGCATTAAAGGTACAATTTGTAAGATATTTGCAGTAAAATATCCCAAAACCACTAGGCTAGTGTTATATAATCCAGCTGATTACTAACAATATCTCTAATGTTTTCAACTACTTGTAAATCATGAGAAAATTCCCATTCTAAACAGTGACACGGGGCAGTGCAGTCGCCTGTCAATGATGTTAGTTCTTCTTAGTTTTATGGCAGATTGCAACCATGGATTATCAGGTGCATACCGCCACCTACTATATCAGACGTAGAAACCACATGACAACAGTGTTATGGACAAATGCGGAAATAGCTTCGCGACAAACTTCAACTAGAAAAGAGATGCCGATCTCGCTTGTGTATTACTCGATATGTGAGTTGTTTTGATTCGTATCTTTACAGAAAACGTATGCTATTGTAACGATCAACAAGATTAGTATTATGGGGCATACACGCCAAACGCGTGGCATTGCGTCTCTAGACCCGCGCGAGGACGCGTCTGATCCATAGCCTGACCGCGTCTTTGCATTGACTTTGTATGTAATCTACTCGCACAAATCGTTGAACTCGCGTTAAATCCATAATTTATGTTTCCTTCTGATTTGATGGCTGTCAGCGGTTGGGTCGAAGACAACAAATCCCATCATTCCACACTCCTTAGCGTCATCAAACCACGCGATTTTTATTGTTTTGATAGTGCGCCCTCTAGTGGTAGGTCCTACAAACTGTACCTTTAACTAATTCATAAAACTCTGCAAGCTGAGATTCTGTACCACTCCAAATGATAAAGATGTCATCTATGTAACGTTTCCACAAAACAATTTAGTCAATAAATGGATTAAATGCTTGATTGACTACAAACTGTTCTTCAAACAGCCCACAAAATAGCGATGCAAAACTTGGAACCATTATAGAGCCCATGCTAACTCCAGAAATCTGCATAAAGAAATCAGATCCAAACAAAAAATAGTTATGAGTAAGCACAAGTTTCATGAGATCAGTTAAACAAGCAGTATTAGGGACCTGTTGAGCACATTGATTTAAATAATACTTTGCTGCTTTTAAACCCCCTTCAAAAGGGACATTAGAATATAAAGCTTCATCATCCATTGTGACATAAAGCACAGAAGCCAAAGGCAACTGTGCAGCTCAAATAATCTCAAAGTCCATTGAATCTGTGATGTCAGAAGGAAAAAACAAATGATTGAAACTTAATGAAAAAGACTGAAAAAAGTGAACAAAGAAAAAGTTAAAGAACAAAAACAAACAAAATAAAGCATGCAAACAAATGAGTGAAATTTGATGAAAGACTTAAAAAAACAAGTAAATCAAAACTGAATAAACAAAGCAAACAAAAGAACAAAAACAAGTCAAATGCATAAAAAACTAATGACTGATATGTAATGAACAAGAGTGGAAAAACAAACACAATGAACTGAAACTGAACAAGGAAATTAAGAAATTAACAACAAACCAAATGTCAAGTGTTAAACTAATGAAATAAAAGCAATTAAATGACAGAACAAACTATTGGAAGAGTGAAAGAACCACATAACAAGCAAAAGATAAACAAACAAAATAAAGATAATGAAACAATGACAGAATCAAGATTAGACACAGTAGGCTAAAGAAGAGAAAACAAACGAAAGATACTATGAAAGAAAGCTCAGTAGACCGACCGAAAGTAAGAGGAACAAAATGAACAAATAAAAATATCAAAGCAGTGAATACAGTACAGTGCTGTGACCTCAAACAGAATGTCACGCCTCATTAATTTAATCTATTAAACTCATTACGCAAACCACACGATTGTATTACACGTTACGTTTCTTGAAGCCCACACACACCTCGCTTTCGCGTCTCTCTCGTTTCCCTCTCCTCTCCTCCAGAGCAATATTCTCCTTCTGTTGCTCTTATTTATGTAAACTTGTTAATAAAAGCGCTTTTTTAGGGAGCAATGAATGGAAATGAAAACATCCTTCCCGCTCTAGCAGCCTTGGCGCGGATGGTTGGCGCGCCTCAATTTAACGTAAAACACAAAACAATTTAAAATTACAATGGGGAGAGATTAAGGGGAGATTAAATCGGAGGGAGAGGCGCTTGATGGCAGGCCGAGATAGTGCATATTCATTATGACAGCATCGGGAGGACGACCAAGAGGAGGAGGAAAACGAGCTCGGCGGGCGGAAAGCAGATGGCATTGTAATTTAACGGGGATGTTTCTGAACATGGGAACAACTCCGCACGTCAAGAGTGAAGGATGCCCGCCGTTTGAAAAGAAATCAATTGCGAAACAGATCGGAGCCCTCGTGCATGCAATAACTGATTATTAGATGAGGTCGGAGAAGAAGAGCGTGGGCCGTCCGGGCGAGGAGTGGTCAGCGGGCGACCAGTGGAATATCGCTGTCCTATGATTGATTAGTGCACCTTGATGTGTGTATGTTAGCGAGTGTGCAGCTCCTATCCCACACCATTAGACACATCAGCTTTGTCTTAGCTGCATGACATAATCAATAATTACAACTGTTAATCAATCTGATTTTAAATAAGCATCGACCATGTTTGCAAGGTTACCCAGGTCTATTGCTAAACATTAAAGCCCAAAATGAGGAGAAACCTGGCTGGCTTGAGGGAATTCTCCTCCCAGTCTAACTATTTCCTTTCCTTTTTTTATCTGACTGCATTTTGAATTTTATTTTACAAGCCTGATTTTACAAAAGACATCGAAAATTTGATTCCAGTAGTTTATGTATAGACAAACATTTATATATAGTATATTTATAGTCAGAATCTGTCAGTAGGTTAGTTGTGTATATGCTTATCCTTTTTTACTCAATTGTTGTATGTCTATTTATGTAGCACCGTGGTCCTTTGAGAAATGACATTTCGTTCCACTGTATGTCCACACATGTAGTGAAATGACAATAAAGCTCGACTTGCCTTGGCTTGACTAGGGCACAAAGTTGTATATTGTCACATGTCGTCTGTGTGCAAAGCGAACACTGTGACAGACCGCAGATTAGTGTATCTGATTTACCACTGGTCTCGTGTTTGGGTCCCTCGCTGCATTTGTCTCGATTTCCTAATGGTGTTTCAACAGCCTCTCCTTAAGAGATACTTTTTCATTTTAATGGTTACACAAGCACCCGTTCCCTAAAATGCTTTGTGCTAGGCTTTTTTAAAAACAGAGTGAGAACACTGGTCAGAAATTTTGTTTGGGCAAAGGTCCAGACGTTTAACATGTTCTTTTCAGTTTACAAATATTAAACTTACAGTGAAACTAAGAGTGTTAGATGCACACTGGAAGCTAAAAGAATGATCAGATATTTATTTTTTAATAAATAGGCATACAAGAAAGGAAGGAACAAAACAGAGAAAAATAAGTTTGAACAAACGATTAAAAACAAAAAAACAAAATGAATGAGAAAACCGCAAACAAATCAGAAACAAAAGGAATGGAAAGCAAAACAATGACCAAATGAAGAACAAAGCTAAAATGCAAACAAAAAATGAGTGAAAATCAAATGAAAAAGACGAAACAAAACAAACAAACAAAGAGCAAAAGAACAAAGAAAACAGCGAGCAAAATAACATGAGTGAAGAAAGTGGACAACTAATAAAAGAGCAAAAGTCAGGGAAGGACAAAAAGAGAAAATTAATTACAAAAATAGAAATTAAAAGAATGAGGAAAAAAGAAATAAAAGAAACTAAATATCTGAAAATGAGCCAGTAAACAAAAACAAAAACTAAAAAACTATGAAAGGCACTATAGACCTTTAAGGGAAGGACAGAACAAATAACTAAGTGAAAAAATTACAGAGAGAATGAGGGTAACAAACAGACAAAACAAAAAGACAATAGACAAGAAATGAAAGAAACAAAAGAAATAGGCAACAATTAATTAAATAATGACAAGCAGGACTGAAATACATAAAGCAGAGACTGAAAAGAAGAATACATGCAGGTGAACAAAGCAAACCAGAATGAAAGAAGGCATGGAAAACAGATTAAATACAGATCTGAAAAAAGAAGGAAAGAAGAACAAAACTAAAGATTATAGAACATAAGTCAAATATAACAAACCGTAACACCGAACAGAACAGTGAAGGGCTTGAAAACTCTTCTAACATCTGCAAAGCTGAGATGTGTCCATCTTTGGAGGCAGACTTCTTTTGATTAATCCCTGACAGTCGTCTCTGTAGTTTCCGTCATAACCTTGAGTGAATCCCTGGACCTCCTTTGCACAAACTGCTTTGTTTACAGCACTGACGACAGAGACGGAGGGGAAATTACATCAGAATAAATGACTATGCAATCACAGTGAGATCAGTCAAGGGTCGGTTTGTGATTATGATATGATTATACTGGGGACATGCATAAATCTCAGCTGTGTTTATGACATGTGTAGTTTTATACAGATTAAACCTCAATCTAAACGTCATTGTTTAAGCGTTGTTATTGGACATGTCTGGTTTGCAGACTGCCGTGTGAATGCAGTGGAATTTAAACGTACGTTTGTGTGTTTTTGTCCTTGGGGCGCAGCAAATCTCACTCTCCCTGTGATGTGTGTGAAAGCTAATGAGGAAACGTTTTAATTCATTAAATGCCAGTGTTTACTGTTAGACACTTTCCACCAATCAGGAGTGCTGTCACAGATGTAAGATGTATATATTGAATTTAGAATTCGAGTTCTTAAAATATAATCATGAAATTAATTTAAAAAATAAAGCAAATTTTAATAAGAAATAGTCAAAATTAATTCAAATAAAATAATAAAATTTAAATTACCGATAAAATTTATAGATACCTATGCTCTTATATTCTCAACAGATGATGTGGGGTGCACACACATTTAATTCATATTTTAATTCATATACGTGTTTTTTTATGACAGAAAAATCAACAATTCATTGTGGTAACACTGCTGCATCTAGTCCAAGAAGTACTTTTATTCATGCATTGACTGAAAGAAACTCTATATAAAATTCAGAATTATGGAGATTTTAAGCACTTCACAAAATTGCATTCCAAGAATAATACCCCAAAAATAATACCCAATGTCAATTACATGTACATTGTTATGTACATAAAAGAATAAATAAAACAGCCATTTTTGTCTCCATTTTCAGGCAGGCTTTCTAAATCTCTTACACTCAAAATAAATGATCTCATCTTCTTGTTAAACTTTGCTGTTAAAACACAACTCTGCTTTAAAAACCCTTATGTTTTACCCCGTCCCCTCGGAGGTTTTGAAATTCCTGGTGGCCGCCCTTTCCTCCCCTGCCTAATCTGTTCATCAGAGCTTTTGGTTAAATCATGATGCATAGTCTTGGACTGTACAGAGGGGCCCCATTAGTCATGGTGCGGCCCTTCGACGTATCCGCTTTTTATCCATCTCTTAAATCAGTCTGCGCAGCTATTGGCAGCAGGCTGGGCAGCCTCCAAGAGCCCTGATTGAAGTGGCATTGTTTGGGAGACATGGAGCGCTCAATCAATATTCAGTCTTACTAAATTACAGTTTGCATGAAAAATGAGGCCCTCCCCCTTTGAAGAGGCCGGAGACTCAGGAGATGTGTCCAGGAAGTGTTTCATCAACACTCCTCACCTCTGGTGCAGACAGATGAAATCCACATTTCCAGAACCTTTAAGAGTGATGTGATGAATTCACTGCTTAATTTGATGTAGTGTGTGTGTGTGTGTGAGAGAGAGAGAGAGAGAGAAAGAGAGTATATGCAAATGATAGACTGACATATCAACTAGGCTGTTAAATTACCAAATATTTAGCCATTTTGAAATGTTATTAAATATTTTTCTAGTAATTATCAAAATAATATCTGTTTTTATATTCCCTTTTTTCTATAATTTGGAGTAGGCTTTAAATTTAAACAAAGCAAATGAGAACAGAACGGAACAAAACAAAAAAAGAGCATTGTAAAACAGAGCAGATCAAAACAAAACAGCAAAGCAAAACAATACCGAGGGGGAAAAAAGCCTGAGCAAAACAAAACAAATCAAAGAAAAATGGAACAAAACAAAAAAGTGCAAAACAAAATAAACAAAAGTAATGCATCTTAGATCTATCTAACTCTTGGAAATGTTTTATTGTTTTGTTTTGTATTTCCTTATTCACACTTGATTCTTACCATGCATTAATTAACACATTGCTTTCGTTTTCTGTAAGTGAACCTTCTTCATAATGATCGATTGCATCCCTTTAAAATCATAAAGCTTAATCTCCAGTGGCCGTCCACCTGTGCTTAGTCCCCAAGACACCACGGAGACCCAGACCCTGAAACTCCCACCTTTCACACTTCACCTTCAACCTTTAACCCAACTTGATTGGTTTAGCCTCTGAGCTGGCCTGGAGGTTGGTCATTTTCTGCCAAGATTTCTGAGTGAAGAGGGTTTCTGTTAGCCGCTATCATTGTTGGATCACATCTCCTCCAAGCTGCATTTGTCTCCTAACCCCATTCTATTAATCATCTCTCTCTTATTTACCCCCTGTTCAATTAACACTCCTTCATGGTACCAAGAGGGTCAATTAGGCCCTGCAAGACCCAGCACTGACTATGAGGGTTTCCCAGCCTCCCAGAGACACAGGAGGGGCAATTAGGCTGTCTAATGCTGGTCGCTGAACAGTAGCACATGGGATGTTTGGTTGAGATTATGCACTTACACACACATATGCTCACACAGACTTAATTTGATGCCTGCCAGCTGGACCATATAACGTGTAAACCTTAAACAATTAACTCTGTGTTTTACCATCTCTTTATGTGACTCTGTGGTTGAAGGTATTAGTGTAGATGTTGTTTAGGAAGGAAGTTTTCCCAGATGGGGCCTGTAGCCCAGTGTAGCTTGACTGCCTTTCTCAAAGCTAAAAGGCAATTAACCAAAAAGCCAAAGAACCAGGCATAAGGAAGGACAATCCAAAGAAACTGGGGCATTAATTAAAATTTTCATGGAAATTAATTTTCATGTCTTTTCCTTGACATTCCCCCGCTTTGATATTTGATATATTTAAACATTTTCTTAAAGACCCTATGTAATGGTGTGCCGAATAACATTTTCTCTAACATGTCGATGTAATTGAAAGTTGGGATGGGTCATAACAAGGTTTATTCTTGTTTTAAATAGCCAGTTGCAATAACATTTATGTGACAATCTAGGAAAACTATGATTTGCTACTTGTCATTGGCAGGTGGTATTAGTGCGAGGGACACTCTCAATCTAGAGAGCATTTTATTGGACAACCTATATATATGCCCATGAACAAAAATCTGAAAGGCACAAAAACCCAACTTTGATTTTGTCGGGGTCTTCATTGGCTTCAACTTCATTGGCTTATCGAGGAACTGCACATTCCTGATTTGTGTCTTGATGTAAGAGTCTAAACCACATCAGCTGACCAACGAGGTACCTCAGGTTTCGGTACTAGGCCCTCTCCTATTCTCAATATATCTAGCATTGTCATCTAACAATATGTAACCTTAGTAGTGACAGAACATTGCTAGCCTACTTTCTTATAGTTTTTGTGGTTTAGTCTTAGCACTCAATTTGTATTCTTAGTTAGTTACATGCTGAAGTAATTGTTTCTTTGGAAAGTGCCGTCTGCCAAGGAAATAAATTTAATTCTGTAATAAATGTTGTTAGCAGTGAATCAACAGCTCTCCATTGTGCTAATTACAGCCGTGATAGATTGTTTTGTGAGTAATCATGACAGTGCAGTTAAAAGGAGTGCTTGAAAAAGTTTACATGCTGACATGTGTAGAGTGTATAGAGGAAGAGCACCTATAAGATGTACATACACTCATAATATCTCTTTATTTACAGTAAAAGAGCCCCGCTAATATGAGTAGCGCTTTCATAGCTGCTTTTATTCCATAAAGCACTATAACAGTGTGTGGGTACGAGACGACACACATCATAAACATGCATTATCATCCTGATCCATGAGCCAGGGGAGACCGCCATTGACATACACTCCCCACACAGGTACACACAATAATGGATCCGCTCTCTATAACATGTCAACCTCATTGTAATGTAAAAGCATTCTCTTATCCACATCTGCTGAGGGGGAGGAAGCAATGCCAGTGATGACCTGCACTCTTTTAAAATGTAACATGACTTTAAAAGCACTGGCTCAGAGGAGGATAGGACACCATACTCTCCACACAGTTGTTCTATACGTGCTTTTTTTCCAGATAAATATCTAAGATCTGGTACTGTAATGTATCTGCTTATGAACTGAAGTATATCTGCTTTATTTATTTCATCGTTTAATCCGTTTATATACATACATATTGGTTTATTGATTGTTGTTGTTTTGTTTTTTGTTTTGCCCTAATTATTATTTTTGTCTTGTGTTTTTTGTATGTGAATTAATTTAACTTTTTTGAGTTTTTTGTTTGGTCTGGAAATGAATTTTGTTTTGTATTGCAAACAAAACGAAAGTAGGAGTAAAAAACGAAAATGGTGCAATTTTCACTTGTTTCTGTTTTTAATATTAAATAAATAAAAAAATATGAATGAACTCGTCGTACATGGTCTGTGTACTTTTGCGTCCATTCATTTTTACACAAATGAAATACGGAAAATGTGGTTTCTTCTTTAATGATTTAAGCACTAATGAATAGAATAAACAGACACAAATTTAAAAATCGTAAATTATATAAAGCTTGTTTTTTATGTTTATAATGCTAAATTTAATTTCTAGCTTTTTTTTGTGTCCCTTGCTTTATGAAAAATGTTTTTTTTTTTTTTCACACCTAAAAAACAGTGCCGATTCTACTGGAGTTTAAGAGGGAACGAAACCAAAGCAAGAGAAAGTCATTTAGATCTATAAAAAATATATTTTAATATTTGTGTTTGAACCATGGGCGTAGGTTTGGTCTCAGCTTTGGTGGGGACTCCCCCATACCCCCCCCCCCCATGGATTTAATGGTGATTTCCTTTTTTATTTCACACACAATACAGAAGTTAATCTACTTCAGCTCATTATATTGTATCCTGACCCCGATATACCATTCTGTATACTGTCCCCTAAAGAGCTAGTATAACTGTATAATCTCTCATAAATAAAAAAAATAAAAACAAAAACGTGAGACTGTGTAATGCTGAACATTTATTAACATAAATTATTATGTCCATTAGTATTTACACTAACAAAAAATACTCTGCCACAAGGAAAAAAATCTAAATAAATAATTATAATAACCTTTTTCTATTATAAACACTATTTACACTGGGAAGGGTCATAACACTTTTATATTGTTGTCCTAGATTTACTGCTTCTATTGTTCTCAATTGTAAGTCTCTTTGAATAAAAGTGTCTGCTAAATGAATAAATGTATAATTGTAAATCTGTTCTGGTTTGATGCTGTCTTTTCTGCATACAATATGGTTAATTAATTTTGTAGTCTAACTATGGCTAGTAAGTTTAAACCTCCTACCAGATAGTGTTATTGGATATTATCAATTAAATAATTATTCATTATATTTGAATAACCAACAGTGTTAACTTTTGCCTTTTTAACATTGCCAACACGTTTTTCCAGCACATGTGTCTAGCAATGTCAGTTCTTCATTAAACTGTGGGTGGTTTCCCTTTTATTTCTCTGCATGTAGGATAGGCTACACTCATAAATACATTACACACTGTAAAAAAATAAAAGTTGACTTAACTTAAAATTACTAGGTAATTTGCTGCACAGCTTTTTTGAGTTTACTCAACTTTTAAACAAATTAGTTCACTTAACTCAATTCACTGAGTAAGGTCACATGTCTCCCAACTTAAGATCTTTTGTTCAGCTGATTGAGTTTTTATAGTTAAAAAAACTTTTGTTATGTAATTTCAACTTTTAATGTTATTTTCACTTGACTTAATAAAGTATGTTCAGTTGACTAAAAATGTGTTTTTAAACAGCATCACAAGATTAAAAAAACTACTACATGCTTGATATTTTGGTCCAGGTTTTATTTCAAACCAGCAGCAACACATTGGTAACTTTAGCCATACTCATTCTTAAAAAAAGTAATTAAATGAGTAGGCAGAAAAAAAAAACAACAGCAAAAAAACATTCAAAGTATCTCATTCAACCGGTCCTAAATACTTTAAATGTTCCATGTTAAACATTTTTAATTGTTAACACAAAACATGTTACAAAACAAGCAATATAAGTGCAAGTTAAAGGAGTACGCTGACGTTTTGGGGCTTTAGCTTATTCACCGTATCCACCACAGTTAGGGTACGGCTCCTTTGTCTGTTCGGTGTTGGCGCCCTTCATTGCACATGCGCCAATTTCATGGTCGTTACAGTGCGCATGCTCCAACCTCCAACCCAACTTGCATGCTTGTTGACTTGAATTTACAAATTGAATTGTTTGTTGATACGATTATACGATTGTTGAACCAACGTCTTTTCACAAGTTATGCCAATATTTTTGCATTTAATTGTCCAGTTAACTCAAATATAATCATTAGTCTAACTTTTTGTGAGTTGGATTTTTTTCAGTGCATAAACATAATGTAGAAAACGAAAAATGTCTCAGATCCACCGTTTTTGTTGACTGCAAGATTCTAAGTTAAGGTAAAGGCTAATTGACATTCAGTTACTTGCTAACGTAGCATTCTATCATCCTGGGTAACACATCACCAGTTAATACTATTTTCCACAGTAGAATCTGTATTTGAAAGCCTGGTCAGTCAATACTGCTAGTTTATTTATGTGGCTAGCTAGTTATTTTGCCTACTTACACTCTGACTCTGCTTTATGAAAAAGCTTCTTATGTCCCCTTTCTTCTTCTTGGGTGGCATCTACAAAGTACAAAAAGGGGAAAAAAAAAAAATCGGAATATTAAAATGTTTTTACTCTGGCCTTTGTATGTGGCAGAGAAACAGCAATGGTAACTTACCGTCGGCGTCTTCAACATTCGCACACACACACACACCACCCGCGTGTAGCCTGTCAGATACCCCGCCGCCAATCAAATTACGGCGTTTCTTGTACTGTCGTCGTCCTGGCCGAATTGCAGGTAGCAAAACTGCTATAAAATAGCAGTGAAATCCAAATAGCAGTTCAAAGGAGCTTGCTAAATATTGGTGGGGACAAATTTGTCATCTCAAAATATTGATGGGGACTAGTACCTTGCGTCCCCCCCTAAACCTATGCCCATGGTTTGAACTCTGGAGAGCTTCAAAAGTTAAAAAAAACCTTGTTTTTCTCAACGTGTTTTTCTAGTACTGATCAATGTAGCATTCACCAACATTTTCTGTTGATTTCCTAAACTCCATGGCCAAGCATTTAATTTTTTTTTAAATATATATTTCTAAATGAGAAGCATTTATATTTCCCCCGAAGCATCGTGTGTAGTCCTCTAACTGTGTTTGGAGCAATCATGGTCCTCTGAGGTAACCCTGATAAAACAAATTTATTTCAAAATTATACCACAATATAAAATTTCTTGATAATATGATGATAATTTCATGACGATTTTGACGATCTCAGGATTCTGCCAAAAACATATTTGTGTTCGGTCTCTGCATTGTTCCTGAGACCATTAGTTTTCAACTGATTATGTGGGAGAAGTCTTAGTTCTAATCTGGTCAAAAAAAATCTTCTTAAAATCAACCTTTTTCTATATTAATTTGTGCATTTTGAAAATGTTTATTAAATTTGCAAGAAGTCATTAAGACAAATCTGAAAGAAGTGAATATTGTACTTTTTCGGGTAGCATTTTGTGTGTACGATTCTAATTTTCATTTTGGTTTCCAACATTTAAAAATACAACAACCGTCATAGTTAAAAAAAAACGAAAAACGTCTGAACACTAACCTTTTTTTTGTCTTTTATATCGGACAATTTTTTGTGTGTGTGTTTGTTTTGATTTGTTTCATCTGGGAATGAATTTTATTTTGTATTGCTGACTTATTTTTTTTTTGTTCTATCTTGAAAATAATTGTATTTTGTTTTGCTTTATTTTTATTATTATTATTATTTATTATTTTTATTTGTTTGGGCTTTGCGACTCCAACCCGATGCAGAAAACATCTCTTCATTTGAGCACTAGACCATTTTAACGCTAGCTGGAACTCTACAAGTTACTTAAAATGACATGAATAATGTTAGTTAGGTGTCCTTTTCAGTTTTGAAGTGGTTGTTGATTGAAGAACTCTCTGTATACTTGTTAGTTGTGAAAGTGTAATGTGCATTTATTGGCATGAGTTGATTGAGTCTTCTCTGAGATCTGGGCGAGGCCTCTTCTTCCTTTCCCATCGATCCTCCACTATCCCATCAGGCAGTGCTGAGAATATCTGGCCTCCAAACATGAAGTAAACCAAGAAAGAGTGCTGGAGTAGTAATGCAAAATCCATGCTGTTTTCATTGTGCTAATTGATCCAACACTGGTGGAGATAGCGTCCGTTTATCTGTTGATTCCTTTGCCTTCCTCCTCCGTTTACTTTCCTCTGCTCTACTCCATCAAACGTGTCGCCTCAGCTGAGAGAAATTAGCTAATGAAGTAATTACTGTGGGACGGATGCCAATAGAGTGCTATTGTTTTAGGAAAATGGATATTTCTCCAGTCTGGCTTGTTTTACCTTTAGATGTATTAAAGCTCCCGAGAAATGATTCAGTTATTTGTCACAGGCCAAATGGATTACACCAAACGTGTCGACGCAATATTGTTTGTTTGTTTTAAACTAAACAAATAGGAAACCTGTCCGGTATGTTTGATGTATGTTTGTGTAGTAACACAACAGCGCACACTGTGGTGCCTTCATGTCAACGCAGCACTCTACATTAGATTTGATTTGACTCAACTCTTTTAAACC
Organism: Carassius carassius; assembly: GCF_963082965.1. Taxonomy (NCBI): domain Eukaryota; kingdom Metazoa; phylum Chordata; class Actinopteri; order Cypriniformes; family Cyprinidae; genus Carassius; species Carassius carassius. The sequence goes on from NC_081804.1 coordinate 17,391,538, forward strand.
ACGCCAGTTAATACTGAATGTTTACTTGTTTTTGTATAATAGGCAATTCTCTGAACTTCATCTTGGATGTTTTTACTGCAACTGCCACAGTTCTGGAAGTGTTGTCTCTTCCAGAGATAATGCTGTTTAAACAAATCAAATAAATAAAAAATAAATTCACACTTATTATGTTTATGTAATAATAGTTTTTTATGGAAATTAATATTGTTGTAAAAAATATTATTCATTATTCGTGTAATTATTGGTGTATTCTTTCTGTAAGAATCTAATAAATATCTGTAAATACAACTAAGTATTGTAGTTTAATTATTATATTATTTTTTAATTCCGTCTGTTCTTCGCATAAGTTATTTTATGACTTTAGAAGACTTGGGATATCAGTTTTATTAGTTACTTTTATTGGGAGGTTTATTCTTTTAAACTTATAATGTTGTAAACATGGATGGAAACCAGTCAATAAAAAAATTATTTATTCTGTGATGTGGAATGTCACGGAATTTTAAATGGAGAAAAAAAAAAAGAAAAAAAAAAAAAGATTATAGGTCCCTACTTATGACTCTGTACAGTATGTATGTATATATGTATGTGTGTGTGTGTGTGTATGTACACACACATATACATACATACATGCAGTACATACATATATATGTATATGTGTGTGTGTGTGTGTGTTTGTGTTTATTATTTGTTTGAATGAACAACAAAATTCAATAAATGCTACTGAATATTACAGTAGATTTTTATTTTGTTTTATTTAGTTGCTATTTTTAATGTTTCAGGAACTGAGATATGCAATTGCGATATTCGCATACCAAGTTAATTTTCACAAGTTACTTTTATTGTTTATGTCTGTTTTGTTTAGATGGAAAAAAAACACAGATCGGACATTGTAACTGATTAACTAGCTAACTAACTTATAACTAAATAAATAAATACAGTTTAGCCTTGGGTAAAATAATGGAAATAATAAAATATAGTAAAATAATACATAGTAAAATATGAATCCTCTAAAAGGATTTGAATACAACACCAAGATGTTTTGGTGGTGCCAGATAAACATAGCTAAAGTGACATTTCCAAACTAAAGTGTGTTGTTGATAGACTTTATCTGTCATTTGCAACAACATTCTCTTATTCAATTAAAAAAACTCCGAACAAACTTTCATGTGGATCGTCTCTTGAATGGTCACACTCTTGAAGAATGCAGAAATTACTTTTGTTCTGCTACGTTTGATTGATCATTAAAGAAGTTTCTTGCTGGTTTGGGCAATGTCCATTTTAATCTATCCTTGATCTCCATCAATAAAACATCTTCAGTGCGTTTCAGCTCCGCTCAGATGAACGAGCTAAAAGAGAGAGAGACTTACATTAAAGGGTTATAAAATTCCCCTTCCATGTGATAGTTGTGCACTATGTTTGTAAATGATGGCCATTTAAAATCCATAAAACTGTTATTGTGCATAATACTTTATTAATATATCTGTGCATAAGGTGCCGTTAAGCATAGAACATGAGAAAAAAAAACGACTCCATGATCTCCTCCTGTCTGTTTTTCCATCTCTCTGCCTGTTTTCATACCTGCTGCAGGAAACCAGTGTTTTCAGGAAAAATAAATGGTTCTTTGATGCAAGGATTTTCTCTCGGATATAAGACTGTCGTAACTGACAATAAACTGCTGGTGTGATATGATATTACAATAACCGTCGTTTGTAATGTGGGTGAATAAAGCATTAGTAGTACTCACTGAGAAATTGTGTTATTTTATTTATTTTTTTGTTTAGTATTTGATTTGATTTCAAATAACAGTGCATTGTTAGTTTACAATCGTTACATAAATACATGAATTTATTGCTTTATTATTGTTTGATTATATCGAAACAGACAAAACTGGAATGTACATTTATAAATCTTTTGTTTGATGCCAGATGCCTTCACCTCAACGAACTCATGGAAAGTGATTTGGACCATGTTGTTTTGGTTTAGATAGGCATGTTAATGTAATGTAAATCACTGCATTTATTCCTTTATTATAAAGAGACAGTTTGTGGCTGGAATCCCTGTTTGCATTAATAAATAAAATAGAGAGATAATATACACTGTATGTCGAATGCAAAAACCCATTTCCATTTAGAATATTTATTCAAGCTTTCTTCCATGTTTGTATAATCCTAGTATTAAAAGGAAAATCCAATTTTTCGTTTCAGTCTAAGATGAAAACAAAATATTATTTTTTCCCCCTTCTCCCGCAGTGGGCCTAAGGAGGCATTGTTATTCGTTTATAATCTTCTTTGTCGTCTTCATTCATTTTTCCTCCTCTAGCTGCCGAAATAAACCATAGTCAAGAGTGTAATTTTTCAATTGCCTGATGCATTAATGAAATGATGAAAGTGCAGGATTAAAATTGGTTTCTTGTTTTGAAACATTGTTTCCTGTCTGTGCTGTTGAAGGCTTTAAGACCTGGATTTCACGGTCAGCTCTGGAGGTTTTTGTCTTGAGAGAGTGATCTAACCGGTGTAGACTGAGAATCACTGCTTCATGATCAGTCCAGGCAATTTTTGGTTTGGTTGGTTTTGTGACTTGGGTTTATGTTGTATATAAATATTTTAGATAGGCTGAATTGCTGCAAAGGCTTTTGTGTTATGTTGTGGTGTTATTTCGGCCCACTTATCTTTGTCTATTCCACTTATCTTTGTCTTATCTTATCCACTGATTCAGCTGAACTCAGGTGCCTGATGGCTGCAGACCCTTGTGACTGACAACTCATTTATATTTCTCTGAATCTCATCATATTTGGTGCCAGTCACAGTCATGTGATGGACAAAGATTTTGCTTTGTCAAATTCATAAAACAAATGATGACTTTCTTTTTTTTGGCAGCAGGTCTTCTGTTTAAATTCTTCTCTTGTTCTTAAATGAACATCAACAGGCATTTCAATGATGAATGCTAAAAGCTAATAGCATAATGAATGCTAATAGAAGCGTTTTATTATTTACTATCCATCATGTTGTTCCAGAACTTTTACTTTGTCTGTTCCATGCAATATAAATGGAGAAATGTTGAAGTATGTATTGGTCGCTCTTTTCCATGCAGTTGTAATAAATGGGAACAGGAGCATTCAAGTTTAAAAAAAGAAGCCATAACGGTCTCATGAAAGTGGTCTGTTTCTTCTGATGTCCTATGATAACTTGGTGTGATGAAAAGCCTGAAATTTAAACTCCAATTCACTGAAAATCTTTTCTTCCATTAATCACTGCAACCATATCATTCAGTCAAAACTTTGAAACCAGTTTGATTCGTGAACAAATCTTTTGGAATAGTTTTGTGAGCTGAAATTAATATAATGAACCAAACATTGCTTGTTATTAAATTAATCTGCTACAACTTAAATGTAGTTTCTGTTTTTATGTAAAGTTCATTTGAATGATCATAGTAAACAATACCCAGTAGAATATACTAATAAAAAGGAACAGATTTCTAGTTGGTGTTTTTGGTTCTGCGCTGATGAGGCTTTGATGCTTCACAAGCCAAATAAAGTGTTGAGATTCACGGATCTGTGAGGAAACGGCAGATCTGCGTAGAACACACATTTGATTTCAGAAATCAATTCCTGAAATTATTTCTGTACGAAAGTCTCCACAGCTTTAGTTTATTGCTGTCCTCAGCACACTTTATCCCACGAAAAGCCTGCCGTGTTTCTCTCGCTGTTTTGTATGTATGTTGTTTTTTTAATGCAGCGCTGGACGGCGGGCCGGCACGTTTATATTTCGCCTCGTGTTGAGCCCACTGCCCTGTAATACCAGGGCTTTACAAAATACATTTCCCCCTCCTCTCAACGCATTAGAATATGAAAGTGTGTGCGGTTCCGCAGTTGTCCGCAGACATACTCTCATGCATAAGACATGAGCGCTGCAGTCAATGCGATTGGCGGGGCGAGGCGCGTTTAGGGAGAGAGGATATCCCTGGTCTTAGACACATACACATGCTATAATGAGCAGGATTTGATTCTTCAAACATGATATGCACTGGGGAGGAAGTGCACTTTAGCGTGCGTGTGCGCATTTACGTGTTAAAAGTATCTCTCTTGTATGCCGCATGGGGGATATAAAGAATTGCTGGAGTTTATTTAAAAGAGCTTGTTAGAAAAAGTCTCTTGTACTTGTCCATTTTGAGAGCTTTTTGGTAGCTTTCCAAGCTGAAAACTTGAATCCCTTGATCTTTTTTTAAATGTCATTGGATCTTGAAGAGCATCAGTGATTTTGTGTATATGAATATGCATGTTTAAGCTTAGTTGGCAATTCTTTTGGGCCAAAATATCTCCTATAAAGAAAAGAAAATATATTTTGATATATTTAAATAAAAGATGAAACTTATTTGCAATTAATATTTTAAGTTTTATTAAGAAAATATATTGGATTAATACGTTGTGTTAATTATAAATAGCCTTTTATTAACAGTGGATGATTTGTTTTCATGTGTACATTTTATTTAAATGTGTAAGTGTGTGCATGGCTCTAATAAGCAGATGATTGATTTCACTTCTGTGTCAGAGTTACTACAGTAATGTGATATTTTATTAGAGATTATATTATCCCTCCTTATGTCATTTTGACAATAAATTGAATTCATGCTACTAGCAGTTGATTTAATCTACTATATGAGTAGAGACTTTTAAAGTGTCAAATCAAAAATCAATTTTTAACAATATTAGCAACAAATGGTGTACATTCCACCGTATACCATGGTAGAGTTTGATCACTGTCTCCAAAAAATGGTCACCGTATAGGCTATTTTTATGATAGTATTATTGTACAGAGAAATTTATACTAAGGCTGAAAGGGAGGAGGGCATGGATTCAGAAGTGGAATTCAGTGTATAACAATTGTGGGAAAATAGAAAAAGCACCTCTGAAACTCTTCTCAATCTCTCTCTCTATATGGATGGCATGCGCCACAGTGGGATGCTGAGTTTGATCAGGTGATGCAGTACACACATCTCTGAGCGCTCTTTCCCGCACTTCGTAACACTCTTTCCAAACTGCACATTTGCTCTGTGGGGTTCACTGCAGTACTGGTAACCTATAGACTCGGCCTCCCGCAAACATCAATTATTTACTGCTGGGCTGCAGTGTGCTAGTCAATGTCAGCGCTTGAGCAAGAGAGACGGAGAAAGAGAAATATAGGAAGAGAAAGACAAGAAATGATGTGAACTCAAGCAATTTTGTTCTGTTTCAATTACCGGTCTAAATGGACTTGACCCCTCTGTTATTTTCTCTTTCTCTGCAAGAAGAGAAGTTCATGTCCCAGGCACTTTGCACGAATAAGGTTCAAAATGGACTGTGAAAAGCTTAAAAGAAATTATGCATAATTGGTGTAAAATGAAATTATGCACTTGTCTTTCCATCGTTGTGTTGACCGGGTCTAAATCAGGGTTCCTCAAATCCCTGGAGGGCCAGTGCCCTGCATAGATCAGCTCTAACTTTCAGGTCTTCAGAATTTCTAGAAAATCACAGGTAGTTGAGTTTGATCAGGGTTTTGGGGTAAACTCTGCAGGGCCGAATTTGAGGAACCCTGGACTAAGTGCTCACAAAAATAGCACAAAATTGTTGAAATGTCGCACCAACTGTTCACTTTTTCTTGACTGCTTCATAAGTCGAAAATTCATTGATTGACAGAGAAAGACGGGGGAAAAAACGAAAGTGGGGGGAGAGAGAAGGTGGTCTTTTTGCATGTAGAGGCAAACTAAATAGCTGAAGTAGGAACGAGAGTGGGGGCAACTGAAGAAAGGCTTTGATCAATGGATGAACGACGGAGGACAAAATAAAACACAGACACTCGTTGTTCAGAGTTGCAAGAGAGAAGCAAGCCGTGAAAGACGAAGCTACCTGGGGGACGTTTTCTTGTTCATTTACCCCTTCTGTCTCTCTCTTACTCTCTTTCTCGCTCTCCGTCTGGTGGTTTCTCTGGAAGTGAGGTCATCTGAAGAGCTGAATGGGACAGAAGCATTGAATACAAGTGACAACTTTAGACAAAACACAGACAAATATTTCATGCAAGGCACTTTGAATCTATTTCCATTATTTGGTTGTTGGCTCTTGCTGACTGGTCGTAGATCCAGTCCATCCTGAAAATCTCATGACTTATTACTGTGAGCACAGTGTGGCTGAAGGATAAAGCTTGAAAAAACTTTTTAGAAGGTATTACCTTAAAAGACCTTTATAAAGTGTGTGAGTAGTGTTTCCAAACCCTGATTATGGAATATGTAATTTTTTTCTGACACACCATTTCTGGTTTTGGAGAATCTACCTGAGCTGATGAGTTCATTAAAATCTGTACACATCCAAAAATTGTATTGTAAGGGGTACTTAATGGGTGATGTGGAAGTGTGGAGGTGCCTTCTCACATTTGATCTAATTGTCAGTGTAACCGGTTTACCAGTGACAGTCTCCCTGCCAGGTATTATTGACTTGGTAAAGATATGTGAAGGTAAAAAGATTGGGGAGGAGGATCATCCTTTGGAATCAATCTTTGTTGCCATTTGTTGAACCTTTCCAACACTGCATATGTGTTCTGCAGGGTATGGTTTACAGCTAGTAAATATCTGAAAGCGAGTTCTGAGTTCTGCCTCCAATGTGTCTTTTTGCCCATATGGGGCAGTGTGTTAATGCCTCTATGGCAAACACTTCTCCATTGATCCATTTCAAGATGTTCTTTTCTTGTCAGGTCGGTGAGGGCTAAAGTTAATGTCTGTAATACCTGACCAACTCAAGGAAAGCACAGATCTGACTCTTTTTCAGATGCCAGGGACATTTCTTGACTGCATCACCCATGTCCTCCTTGGGGAGGATTTATTTGTCCTCTCTCCCTCTGTAACCCTGAGTATCATTTGTCATAAAGGTGGCTCTTGCATTGGTAGTCTGTCCAGAACTATTGAGAAGTAGAAGACGGTCCTACTAGCCTCTGCTGTGTTTTAATTATGTTGATGTCACTGAACTTATGGCGAGGGCTTGTTTTGAATTATGCCCATTATGATTTGAATTATGGCAGGCCACACTTGAAAGCCAGTCAGTAAGAATTGATTCTGCCAATGGCTAGAATAGAGGTGAACCAGGCTTTGCCATGATAATCCATTTGCTCATTCTTCCAGCAAATATAATATCTATTTAACTTGAAGACTTTGTTCTTGTAGAAGCCATTGTACAGCCATTGCAGCTAGAGTCTACAGGGCCTGACTCTAGGAAATGTCTGGTGCAATGCCATGTTGATGCATCTGGTGTTCTATGCAAAGATGCACAGACAAGGACTCCTTCAGCAGCGGATACAGCTTACACTTTATAACTTGTGTTTTTATCCAGAAAAAAAAAAAAATCACTTTCAAACCAAACAGCTTTCTGCTACAGTAGTTATCATAGTGAACCATCTTGAAAATTAGTAAAATCTGTGTAAGGGAACTTTTTTGTGTGAAACTTTCAATTGCACAAATTCCTATAGAAATGAATGGAATTTGACCACAACATTTTTGCAAAGCCAAAGGTAAATTTCATTGCACCTTAAAGATCCGCCTACTACAGACTACTTGACCAAATCAGACAACATCTATTCGGATCTCTGTGCAGCATTGGATAGGTACAAAGGTGGATAGGTTCTCTCCAGTTTTCCACAATAAAATGGTTGAGGATTAGCCAATTTTATCTCATTGTTGATTGAACATGTAGAACTACCACTAAAAATTCATTTTTTTAACACACTTGTTATATCCATGCTGTTCACATTTATTTCAGGGACTACTTGTTTTTGTTCAACATGCAAGATGCCAAGCTTCACTGAAGGTTGTTCTGTTTTCAGTTGCAGATCTTTTCTACATCCTATCCTTCAACCATAGTGCCAGATATGGCAAGAATATTGGGATGTGCAAGACTTGACTGGTGATCACTTCAGACATGTGACCACCTTGCTGCTCAGTCACAGTCCCATCTAGTCCTTCAACGGATGTAATCACTAATAAAGAGTAGGCCTAATGAAGTCACTTGGTTGCAGGCCTGAACCTTCAGTAAAAGTGGATTCTTTGTGCCCATACATTCCCACTTGCTTGCCATTTTTTTAAGTTCAAACTGAAAATAGACTCACTGTATTCTGGCTAATAGTAGCTGAGCTTTGATTGTTTACTTGAGACAACTGTAAGGTCAAACGGGTATCTCATTCATGCAGAAAATCAGCATACTGTGTTTTATACTGCATACTGCATTGCTTTGAAAAGTAGTTTGAGTTGTATATATCTGTGTGTGTGTGTGTGTGTTCAAACACAGCTTTTGTCTTTCTTTCTCTCTCCTCTGCTGTGATCCGTTGGTTACAGGGCAGACTTAAAGGTGAGCCTCTCACGTTTACTCCCTCTTACATCATCCTGTCAGGCATGTCATTGAGGGGATGTGAAATCAAGCGCTCCTCTCCTGGCTCTTAATTTAGACCCCTAGGTCAACATGGCTCTGTCCAGCCCAAAGCTCTGATCTCCCCCTGGCCCCCACCAGGCCTCTCCATTCTCCTCCAGCTCACTGGCTAATGCACCTGGAAGCCTGTATCAAACCTGGGTCTTGCCTTAACTCTTGCCCCAGTTGCCCCTCCCTCACCTGGGTTAAACCCACTGAGGATGGGACCTACAAGAAGATTAATGGGGCATGCTGTCGAGGGGAAAAATTGTTTGTTTCCGTGTATTGCGTGTATTTGTGTGTGCGTGGCTGAGGTGGTGCACAGACTGCTCCGTAATTCAGGGATTTGGGAATGGCTAAAGTGCAAAGCTATTACAGATGAAAAGATATATGTTTTTATAGTGGTTTGTGCCTCTGGAGCTCATATTTTCTGGATATTGTTTAAAGGGGTACAGTTTCTCACGGTTCGTTTCTTATCACGATTTATGTGCAGTTTGGTGTGCCTGCTGTATGTTGGTGCAAATGGTTTAATATAATTGTCCTATTGCCATAAGCAAGGGATGTCCAATCTTGTTCCTGGAGGGCTAATGTCCTGCAAAGCTCCAACCTGCTTATACGAACTTGCTTGGGAGTTTATCCTAATCCTGAAGATTTTGGTTAGCTGGTTTAGCTGGTTTAGTGGCCGTCCAGGAACAAGAATGGATACCCCTGCCATAAACATATGCCAGACAGGCCAAGCAATTTGTGCAAACAGTAATAGTTTTCCACTGTTGCTGTAGTTTACATTTAATCCAAAATGTTCCCAGACAGGAAACTTAAACAGTGCTAGTGGATTTTCTATCTGCAGTTGATCAATGTTGTTTTATCATTTTCAACTTTTTCATACCAAAATGTGCCAATCTAATTTTTTTTATGTTTCAGTTGTACTCGAATGTAAATTGCAACACCAAATGAAATTTAAGAAATGAAAATGGGTTCTGGGAACATTTGAATCCACTTTTCCGAACACTCCACTCTTTTTTTATTTGGTCAGAAATGTTATATATGCTAAAATGAAATCAATAGCTTTTTTAAGATTAAATGTATAATCGAATGCTATTTAGTGGTTAAAAAATAGGAAAAGGACAATAGGATTTTATTCTAGAATTCAAAATGAACAGAATTATGAATCCTCATTTTGCTGCATTATTTTGTCTACCTAATTGTCTCGAGTTCCCTCCTCTTAGCTGATATCATGCAGCATGTTAGTAAATACCAGTGGTGTCTCTTCCCCTGTACTGCTACTACACTGACGCAAATGACCTTTACTTAGCAGGTAATTGTTCAGTCCAGTGCCAATGTGTGATTGTTATCTCTCTCTCTCCCTCTCTCTCTCTCTGAAGAGTGCTAGGTCAGCAGTAGGGTTCTCTTGCGCTAAGCTGCAAGGTCCTCTCTTCATTCTCAAGGTGTCCCCTTCCTGGGGCCTTTTTTCCTGTCTTTTTTTTTTCTCCCCTATATTGGCTGGATACACATACCGAATGGAAGACTAAGTGTTAATTCACTGTCTGATAAAGATCATTTTAGCTGCTCTTTGAGGTCTTGTCTCTGAGATAGGATGCCCACAAACCAAAGGTAGATTGGGCTTCCCAAAAAAAAAAAAAAAAAAATGGGGAAGAGGGTAAAAAGAATCAATTTAATTGCTATTCATGTGTTTGAGATTGAGGCAAAGCGGGCATAAATGGAAGATAGGATTTTTTTTCCATCTACCAGAAGAATGGGTGTGTGTGTGTAGAGAGGGAAAATAGAAGACTATTGAAAGTGCTCTGTAAGGACAGAAGGTTATCTGGCCTCGCTTTAGACTGACAGGTATAGCTGTCAAAGCTGTCAACACCTTTGAACCCAGAAACACACGCAAAAACACACAGAATGAAAGACAAATGAATGAAAAACAGTGCTTTCTCATTTGTGCAAAGACAGTAATAGGGAAAGAGAAGGCAGCTGTTTAATGTATGTATGGAGAGTGAAAGCGTTTAATATCAAATTTAGAAAATATAGCAGTTTTCTGTTCCTTCATAGAGCTACCTTCAACCAAACAAGCGGAAATAAATGTATTGTGTGGAAGAAGTTAGAATAGGGATGTTTATGTCAATGAAAGGCAAGGAAAGATTTGCATAACTTATTACTTTTCTGTAACATGTACACAATGTTCACAGTTTACTCAGAATGCCCCCCTTCGCCACTCGCAAATCCTTTTATAGCACCATGTGCTTTATTTCTTTTTCCTCTCAATGTTCGTACAATACAAATGCAAATGAAAACATAGGCTATTGTGCCGCCCGGACCATAGAATGTTTCCTCTTCCCATAGAATTCTGTCTTTTCAATTCCACCGGATCATGATTATGAAAACAGATTCTTGAATTATTCCGTCCATTCTTTGTCTCACTCTGTTGGTTTATTTATCGCAATTGTTGAACACAAGGGCAAGAATGATGGTAAGGAAGTATCATATTCCATTATTAATTCCCAAAGCCGTTGCATTTTTTTTGGTACAATTTTTATGAGGATATTACAGATCTAGAATTTTAAATATATATATTACATCATTACAGAATGAAAAGTCCGAAAAGTCTTAGACCACAAGTTTAAATGTTTAACTAATTATATGATCAGCATTGAGTGAGAGAAAAGTTAAATAAAACCCCCTCTATATTAATAATTATATGTAAATATTTAAAGTGCTTTGGTGTTAAAAATAAGCCAATAAAGACTTGCCTTCTGTACTGTATAGTCTTGGAAGTGCCTAGATTGTAATTATCCATCTTTCTCCAGGTGTAAATTGATTGAATTTAATATTAAGGTGGTCTGTTTATTACGATTTTCTTGTTTAAGGATCTTTTGAAGTACCATGCAGGCCAGTATCTTTGAGCCCCAGTCCTGCAGTCGCGTGATGTTTTGACATATATTTTGCGCTGAACCTCTCTATCCCGCGCACACCTTGCACTCTTCAATTCTGTCGAGTTCCCAGACTGTCGCTCCCCGTTCATCTTTCTACCTGAGCGCCTGACCTGCTTGCCAACTCGAGCGTGGCGTCGTCATTGTGCACGCATGTGTACACTTTAGCATTTAAAGAAGTGCTTTAACAACCTTTGTTGTGGACACAAATGATGCAACATTTGAGAGTGTGGATGCTTACGCAGGTGCTTTCCTTTGAGTGACTGCTTAATTCGCAACATCTGCACTTTTTGGCTGCTTAACATGTACCTGCACAAAACCAAACTATTTTCAGAAACCAGCCACATGATTATCTAAATGATTGTTGTCATTAAAGAGTCGATTTTTGTTTGCTTGTCTTTTTATAGTAATAGGGCTTGATGGCAGCCTGTTTTATTTTGATATGTATATCTACTTTATTAGTAATGAGTAACATGCAAACACTACTTCATATCTTTCTTGTAATGCTGTGCTCTTTCTTGCGCCCACACACACACACACACACGCACACACACTTATTTTTGCAAATGCTTCTACTTTCAATAAAAAATACTACGCTTTGACAGTTGCGTTAATTTAAGATCATGTTTGATGCATTTTTAAACAGCTGTGGACTGTTCACATTTCTGCTGCATATGCAAGCTCGTCTCTCAAATAATTTAATCATCTGTCTAATCACACTGAATATTTAAATACATTTAATGTCTAACATGCTCAGTCTCTTAAGCAGTCATAGAAAAAGAGCATGTCTTTGCCTTCCCACCACGTCACACAGATAACTGGAAAGTGCCTATGATTTATTGGGTGATAATTATTCTTTTTTCATTATCAGTAAATGAGTGTAATCAAAAATGGATTAAAAATTAACAACTACAAAAATATAAAAAATAATATTAGGTAAATTAATAAAAAATAAACCATGCATATGAACCCGAATTAAGAGACAAGAAATTATATCGTACCTAAAGAAAATGAAAAACTATATATGCAATTATTATTATTACTTTTATATATGTAAATGTAAAATAAAATATTACAAATAATATTAGCTAAATCAATCATGAATAAAATTAATGTAACAAAATAAAGAATACTTTAATTTAATCAAATTTAAAATGAATAATTACAGTTTTTTTGTGTAATTTCTTTTATTATAATATTAAGGTTAATATTTAAGTTGGTAAAAAAAATTGTGCTGGGATTGAAATGTGATTCACTAAAAACAAATAAACAAACAAACACATGATCCATCATCTAATATCCGTCTAGATGGATAGAATAATGTTCTATTAATCTATTACTCTTGACAAGGCTCGGAGAGTCTCCAATAATCTCATGACTTCCACATCTGTCTTTCAGTCTTTCTCTACCAAACATGTGCGCGCACACACCCTTCCTGCTTATCCCTGTTTTGCCAAATCCATTGCTTCATTCAGCTCACAGTAAATAAAAGATGAATATTTATGGCCGTGGCATGTCGCCTGGCTGCAGACTTGTGTAGGTTGCAGAGGAATCGATTTTTACAAACTGTGTTTTGGATTTAATTCAGCGCCTGCAAGCATTTGCATAGAAATAATCTGCACTGAGTTAGATTTAAAGGGATGGGGTGGAGGGGAAAGCTTCTACCGTAGGACATATTGCCCCTTTTAAAGCACTACACAACACTCTTACATCTTTATTTTGTTTGCTTTCACGTTACCCCTTTTTCGAAATGCAACGTGTCAGTTTGTATTTCTCTTTAACGAGTTTGCCAGCCATCACATCATGTGAAGTTTATCACGAGCGAGATGTTTATTTATTTTTACTAATATCAGCAACAATTGCAAATGTTCAGTAAGGGAAAAGTTCAAATTGATCAGTATGTCGACACAATATTGTCTGTTTTGCAGTTTTAG